>NW_027125253.1:300000-450000 GCF_033026475.1 Channa argus | reverse complement strand
CATTTGGCAGAAACAAGCATATTTGCTCAGTCGGCCAGAAAATTATTTTAAGCGCATAAAAACTTACACTCTTGATTTCTGGCTAAATAAAAGCTGTTGTTATGATATTGCGATGCTGAACTGAGTTGTTCTGGGTCAAAAATGAAGGCAAACCCACTTTCCTTTCAGTATTTTCCTGCAATTGGCAGAAATCTGCTCATTCGGCCTGAAAATGCTTTTAAGCGCATAAAAACTTACACTCTTGAGTTCTGGCTAAATAAAAGCTGTAGCAATGATATTTCCATGCTGAACTAATTTGTTCTGGGTCAAAAATAAAGGCAAACCCACTTTCCTTTCAGTATTTTGCTACATTTGGCAGAAACAAGCATATTTGCTAATTAGGCCTGAATTTTCTTTTAAGCGCGTAAAAACTTACACTCTTGATTTCTGGCTAAATAAAAGCTGTTGCAATGATATTTCCATGCTGAACTGAGTTGTTCTGGGTCAAATATGAAGGCAAACCCACTTTCCTTTGAGTATTTTGCTGCAATTGGCAGAAGTCAGCTCATTCGGCCTGAAAATGCTTTTAAGCGCATAAAAACTTACACTCTTGATTTCTGGCTAAATAAAAGCTGTAGCAATGATATTTCCATGCTGAACTGAGTTGTTCTGGGTCAAATATGAAGACAAACCCACTTTCCTTTCAGTATTTTGCTGCATTTGGCAGAAACAAGCATATTTGCTCATTAGCCCTGAAAATGCTTTTAAGCGCATTAAAACGTACACTCTTGATTTCTGAATAAATAAAGGCTGTTGCAATGATATTTCCATGCTGAACAGAGTTGTTCTGGGTCAAATATGAAGGCAAACCCACTTTCCTTTGAGTGTTTTGCTGCAATTGGCAGAAATCAGCTCATTCGGCCTGAAAATGCTTTTAAGCGCATAAAAACTTACACTCTTGATTTCTGGCTAAATAAAAGCTGTTGCAATGATATTTCCATGCTGAACTGAGTTGTTCTGGGTCAATTATGAAGGCAAACCCACTTTCCTTTCAGTATTTTGCTGCATTTGGCAGAAACAAGCATATTTGCTCATTCGGCCTGAAAATGCTTCTAAGCGCATAAAAACTTACACTCTTGATTTCTGGCTAAATAAAAGCTGTTGCAATGATATTTCCATGCTGAACTGAGTTGTTCTGGATCAATTATGAAGGCAAACCCACTTTCCTTTCAGTATTTTGCTGCATTTGGCAGAAACAAGCATATTTGCTCATTCGGCCTGAAAATGCTTCTAAGCGCATAACAACTTACACTTTTGATTTCTGGCTAAAAAAAAGCTGTAGCAATGATATTTCCATGCTGAACTGAGTTGTTCTGGGTCAAATATGAAGGCAAACCCACTTTCCTTTCAGTATTTTGCTGCATTTGGCAGAAACAAGCATATTTGCTCATTCGGCCTGAAAATGCTTCTAAGCGCATAAAAACTTCCACTCTTGATTTCTGAATAAATAAAAGCTGTTGCATGATATTTCCATGCTGAACTGAGTTGTTCTGGGTCAAATATGAAGGCAAACCCACTTTCCTTTGAGTGTTTTGCTGCAATTGACAGAAATCAGCTCATTCGGCCTGAAAATGCTTTTAAGCACATAAAAGCTTACACTCTTGATTTCTGGCTAAATAGAAACTGTTGCAATGATATTTCCATGCTGAACTGAGTTGTTCTGGGTCAAAAATGAAGGCAAACCCACTTTCCTTTTAGTATTTTTCTGCATTTGGCAGAAACAAGCATATTTGCTCATTCGGCCAGAAAATTATTTTAAGCGCATAAAAACTTACACTCTTGATTTCTGGCTAAATAAAAGCTGTAGCAATGATATTTCCATGCTGAACTAAGTTGTTCTGGGTCAAAAATAAAGGCAAACCCACTTTCCTTTGAGTATTTTGCTGCAATTGGCAGAAGTCAGCTCATTCGGCCTGAAAATGCTTTTAAGCGCATAAAAACTTACACTCTTGATTTCTGGCTAAATAAAAGCTGTAGCAATGATATTTCCATGCTGAACTGAGTTGTTCTGGGTCAAATATGAAGACAAACCCACTTTCCTTTCAGTATTTTGCTGCATTTGGCAGAAACAAGCATATTTGCCATTCGGCCTGAAAATGCTTTTAAGCGCATAAAAACTTACACTCTTGATTTCTGGCTAAATAAAAGCTGTTGCAATGATATTTCCATGCTGAACTGAGTTGTTCTGTGTCAAATATGAAGGCAAACCCACTTTCCTTTCAGTATTTTGCTGCATTTGGCAGAAACAAGCATATTTGCTCATTCGGCCTGAAAATGCTTTTAAGCGCATAAAAACTTCCACTCTTGATTTCTGGCTAAATAAAAGCTGTTGCAATGATATTTCTATGCTGAACTGAGTTGCTCTGGGTCAAATATGAAGGTAAACCCACTTTCCTTTCAGTATTTTGCTGCATTTGGCAGAAACAAGCATATTTGTTGATTCGGCCTTCTTCTTCTTTTCCTTTCGGCTGCTCCCTTTCAGGGGTCGCCACAGCGAATCATGTGCCTCCATCTAACTCTGTCCTCTACATCCTCTTCTCTCACACCAACTAACTTCATGTCCTCCCTCACTACATCCATAAATCTCCTCTTTGGTCTTCCTCTAGACCTCCTGCCTGGCAGCTCCAACCTCAGCATCCTTCTACCGATATATTCACAGTTTCTCCTCTGAACATGTCCAAACCACCTCAATCTGGCCTCTCTGACTTTATCTCCAAAACATCTAACATGAGCTGTCCCTCTGATGTACTCATTCCTGATCATGTCCATCCTCGTCACTCCCAAAGAGAACCTCAACATCTTAAGCTCTGCTACCTCCAGCTCTGCCTCCTGTCTTTTCTTCAGTGCCACTGTCTCTAAGCCGAACAACATTGCTGGTCTCACCACCGTCTTGAACACCTTTCCTTTCATTCTCGCTGAGACTCTTTTATCACACAACACACCTGACACTTTTCTCCACCCGTTCCAACCTGCCTGCACTCGCCTCTTCACCTCTTTTCCACACTCACCGTTGCTCTGAACCGTTGACCCTAAATACTTAAAGTCCTGCACCTTCTTCACCTCTGCTCCCTGTAACCTCACCGTTCCACCTGGGTCCCTCTCATTCACACACATGTATTCTGTCTTGCTGCGGCTAAGCTTCATTCCTCTGTTTTCCAGAGCAGACCTCCACCACTCTAGATTTTCCTCCACCTGCTCCCTGCTCTCACTACAAATAACAATGTCATCTGCAAACATCATAGTCCAGGGAGATTCTTGTCTAACCTCATCTGTCAGTCTGTCCATCACCAGAGCAAACAAGAAGGGGCTCAAAGCCGATCCTTGATGCAGACCCACCTCCACCTTGAACTCCTCTGTCACACCTACAGCACCTCACCACTGTCTTACAGCTCTCATACATGTCCTGCACCACTCTAACATACTTCTCTGACACTCCAGACGTCCTCATACAATACCACAGCTCCTCTCTCGGCACCCTGTCATACGCTTTCTCTAAATCTACGCAGACACAATGCAACTCCCTATGACCCTCTCTGTACTTCTCCATCAGCGTCCTCAAAGCAAATACTGCATCTGTTGTACTCTTTCTAGGCATGAAACCATATTGCTGCTCACAAATACTCACCTCTGCGCTTAGCCGAGCTTCCACTACTCTTTCCCACAACTTCATTGTGTGACTCATCAGCTTTATTCCTCTGTAGTTGCCACAGCTCTGCACATCTCCCTTGTTCTTAAAAATTGGTACCAGTACACTTCTCCTCCAGTCCTCAGTATCCTCTCACTCTCCAAGATCTTGTTAAACAAACTAGTCAGAAACTCTACTGCCACCTCTCCTAGACACTTCCATACCTCCACAGGTATGTCATCAGGACCAACTGCCTTTCCACTCTTCATCCTCTTCAATGTCCTCCTCACTTCACTCTTACTAATCTTTGCTACTTCCTGCTCCACAACAGTCACCTCTTCTACTCTTCGTTCCCTTTCATTTTCCTCGTTCATCAACTCTTCAAAGTACTCCTTCCATCTTCCCATCACACTCCTGGCACCTGTCAATACATTTCCATCCTTATCTTTAATCACCCTAACCTGCTGCACATCCTTTCCATCTCTATCTCTTTGTCTGGCCAACCTGTACAAATCCACCTCTCCCTCTTTAGTGTCCAACCTAGCATACAAGTCCTCATATGCTCTTTGTTTGGCCTGTGCCACCTCTATCTTCACCTTACGCTGTATCTCCCTGTACTCCTGTCTACTCTCTTCAGTCCTCTCAGTGTCCCACTTCTTCTTAGCTAACCTCTTTCTCTGTATACACTCCTGAACTTCCTCGTTCCACCACCAAGTCTCCTTGTCCGCTTTCCTCTTTCCAGATGACACACCGAGTACCCTCCTACCTGTCTCCCTGATCAAATTAGCTGTAGTAGTCCAGTCATCTGGAAGCACCTCCAAACCACCCAGAGTCTGTCTCAGCTCCTCCCTGAAAACTAAACGACATTCTTCCTTTTTCAACTTCCACCACTTTGTCCGCTGCTCTGCCTTAGTCCTCCTTATCTTCCTCACCACCAGCATCATTTTACACACCACCATCCTGTGTTGTCTGGCTACACTCTCCCCTACCAATGCTTTACAGTCACTGATCTCTTTCAGATTACAACGTCTACACAAGATGTAGTCTACCTGAGTGCTTCTCCCTCCGCTCTTGTACGTCACCCTATGTTCCTGCCTCTTCTGAAAGAAAGTGTTTACTACAGCCATTTCCATCCTCTTTGCAAAGTCAACCACCATCTGACCTTCTGCGTTCCTGTCCTGAACACCAAACCTGCCCATAACAGTCTCATCACCTCTGTTCCCTTCACCTACATGCCCATTGAAATCTGCACCAATGACAACTCTCTCACCTCTGGGGATGCTCTGCATCACTTCATCTAACTCACTCCAGAATTTCTCCTTCTCTTCTAACTCACATCCTACCTGTGGGGCATAACCACTCACAACATTGAACATCACCCCTTCAACTTCCAGCTTCAGACTCATCAACCTGTCTGATACTCTTTTCACCTCTAGAACATTCCTCACAAAATCCTCTTTCAATATAACTCCTACTCCATTTCTCTTCCTATCTGACCCATGGTAAAACAACTTGAACCCTGCTCCTAAGCTTCTAGCCTTGCTACCTTTCCACCTGGTCTCCTGGACACACAGTATGTCCACCTTCCTTCTCTGCATCATGTCGATCAACTCCCTAGCCTTCCCTGTCATAGTACCAACATTCAAAGTCCCTACTGTCAGTCCTACATTCTTAGCTTTCCTCTTCTCTCTTTGCCTACGAACACACCTTCCTCCTCTTCTTCTTCGTCTTCGACCAACAGTAGTCCAATTTCCACCGGTACCCTGTAGGTCAACAGCACAGTTGGTTAGCGACTGTCTTTTGGTTTGTTTATTTCTATCAGGCTAGCTAGCACTTTCTGTGGGAAATGGCTTAATTTGTTTATTATGTTGGCCTTGGTTCGCCCTGAGTTGTAGTGTCATGTTTTGTTTGACACTTTCTTTCGTTTAAAATAAATATCATTCTGTTGGAACATCTCGATCCTGGATTTTGGTTTGGGGATCGGAGAGGGAACATGCTAATTTATCTTTGTATGTTGCACCCTGACCCCCTAGACAGGGGCGTAACAGACCAGTACAGTTATAGTACTTTGTACTTTGCCACATTTATCTTCTTCTTAGCAAGTGTCATGCATTCTGCTTCTCCAGCATTTTTAAGAGCTGTTGATGATGTCAAATGCAGCTTACGGCCACACCGCTCTCTAAGCGCCCGATCTCGTCCGATCTCGGCAGCCAAATAGGGCCGGGCCTGGTTAGTACTTGGTAGGAAGACCGCCTGGGAATACCAGGTGCTGTAAGCTTTTTTGCTTGGGTTTACGGGCAGCACAAGCTGGTGTTACTGCCTATTTATTCATAGAAATTGTTCTATATTTTCATCCAATTTTGTTCTTTCATTGCTGTTTTGCTACTTTATTGGTTTGTCAACCATCGTGCTTCTTTACTACTAGACCAGTACCGTTTTAGTACTTTGCCACATTTATCTTCTTCTTAGCAAGTGTTATGCATTCTGCTTCTCCAGCGTTTTTAGGAGCTGTTGATGATATCAAATGCAGCTTACGGCCATACTGCTCTCGAAGCGCCCGATCTCGTCCGATCTCGGCAGCCAAATAAGGCCGGGCCTAGTTAGTACTTGGTAGGAAGACCGCCTTGGAATAAAAGGTGCTGTAAGCTTTTTTGCTTGGGTTTACGGGCAGCACAAGCTGGTGTTACTGCCTATTTATTCATAGAAATTGTTCTATATTTTCATCAAATTTTGTTCTTTCATTGCTGTTTTGCTACTTTATTGGTTTGCCAACCATCGTGCTTCATTACTAGTAGACCATGTTACGGTCCTGGCCATATGTGTTGTTTTTATTTTCTTGTTCTTATAGGTGCCCTGCCTGATTGGCCGGATTGGGGGGCAGTACAGGAAGCTGATTGGTCCATCCTACACTTCCTGGAGTTTTAAAAGTACGGTTCCCAACAGCTAGCGAGGCTCTTTCTGGCATCAGCACCTGTTTGCTGTTCTTGGTTTCCAAACCTTATTTAGCATTTTTGAATTGTTAGGTTTTGTGCCGTGGTTTTGTTTATAAATTGTATATTTTGTAAATAGTATTAAATCTGTAGGGGTGAACTGCCATTTTCTTTGGACTGTTTTCACATTAGGGAGTTAGGGTTAGCGACTGTCTTTTGGTTTGTTTATTTCTATCAGGCTAGCTAGCACTTTCTGTGGGAAATGGCTTATTTTGTTTATTATGTTGGCCTTGGTTCGCCCTGAGTTGTAGTGTCATGTTTTGTTTGACACTTTCTTTCGTTTAAAATAAATATCATTCTGTTGGAACATCTCGATCCTGGATTTTGGTTTGGGGATCGGAGAGGGACCATGCTAATTTATCTTTGTATGTTGCACCCTGACCCCCTAGACAGGGGCGTAACAGACCAGTACAGTTATAGTACTTTGTACTTTGCCACATTTATCTTCTTCTTAGCAAGTGTCATGCATTCTGCTTCTCCAGCGTTTTTAAGAGCTGTTGATGATGTCAAATGCAGCTTACGGCCACACCGCTCTCTAAGCGCCCGATCTCGTCCGATCTCGGCAGCCAAATAGAGCCGGGCCTGGTTAGTACTTGGTAGGAAGACCGCCTGGGAATACCAGGTGCTGTAAGCTTTTTTGCTTGGGTTTACGGGCAGCACAAGCTGGTGTTACTGCCTATTTATTCATAGAAATTGTTCTATATTTTCATCAAATTTTGTTCTTTCATTGCTGTTTTGCTACTTTATTGGTTTGTCAACCATCGTGCTTCATTACTAGTAGACCATGTTACGGTCCTGGCCATATGTGTTGTTTTTATTTTCTTGTTCTTATAGGTGCCCTGCCTGATTGGCCGGATTGGGGGGCAGTACAGGAAGCTGATTGGTCCATCCTACACTTCCTGGAGTTTTAAAAGTACGGTTCCCAACAGCTAGCGAGGCTCTTTCTGGCAGCAGCACCTGTTTGCTGTTCTTGGTTTCCAAACCTTATTTAGCATTTTTGAATTGTTAGGTTTTGTGCCGTGGTTTTGTTTATAAATTGTATATTTTGTAAATAGTATTAAATCTGTAGGGGTGAACTGCCATTTTCTTTGGACTGTTTTCACATTAGGGAGTTAGGGTTAGCGACTGTCTTTTGGTTTGTTTATTTCTATCAGGCTAGCTAGCACTTTCTGTGGGAAATGGCTTATTTTGTTTATTATGTTGGCCTTGGTTCGCCCTGAGTTGTAGTGTCATGTTTTGTTTGACACTTTCTTTCGTTTAAAATAAATATCATTCTGTTGGAACATCTCGATCCTGGATTTTGGTTTGGGGATCGGAGAGGGAACATGCTAATTTATCTTTGTATGTTGCACCCTGACCTCCTAGACAGGGGCGTAACAGACCAGTGCAGTTATAGTGCTTTGTACTTTGCCACATTTATCTTCTTCTTACCAAGTGTCATGCATTCTGCTTCTCTAGCGTTTTTAAGAGCTGTTGATGATGTCAAATGCAGCTTACGGCCACACCGCTCTCTAAGCGCCCGATCTCGTCCGATCTCGGCAGCCAAATAGAGCCGGGCCTGGTTAGTACTTGGTAGGAAGACCGCCTGGGAATACCAGGTGCTGTAAGCTTTTTTGCTTGGGTTTACGGGCAGCACAAGCTGGTGTTACTGCCTATTTATTCATAGAAATTGTTCTATATTTTCATCAAATTTTGTTCTTTCATTGCTGTTTTGCTACTTTATTGGTTTGTCAACCATCGTGCTTCATTACTAGTAGACCATGTTACGGTCCTGGCCATATGTGTTGTTTTTATTTTCTTGTTCTTATAGGTGCCCTGCCTGATTGGCCGGATTGGGGGGCAGTACAGGAAGCTGATTGGTCCATCCTACACTTCCTGGAGTTTTAAAAGTACGGTTCCCAACAGCTAGCGAGGCTCTTTCTGGCATCAGCACCTGTTTGCTGTTCTTGGTTTCCAAACCTTATTTAGCATTTTTGAATTGTTAGGTTTTGTGCCGTGGTTTTGTTTATAAATTGTATATTTTGTAAATAGTATTAAATCTGTAGGGGTGAACTGCCATTTTCTTTGGACTGTTTTCACATTAGGGAGTTAGGGTTAGCGACTGTCTTTTGGTTTGTTTATTTCTATCAGGCTAGCTAGCACTTTCTGTGGGAAATGGCTTATTTTGTTTATTATGTTGGCCTTGGTTCGCCCTGAGTTGTAGTGTCATGTTTTGTTTGACACTTTCTTTCGTTTAAAATAAATATCATTCTGTTGGAACATCTCGATCCTGGATTTTGGTTTGGGGATCGGAGAGGGAACATGCTAATTTATCTTTGTATGTTGCACCCTGACCCCCTAGACAGGGGCGTAACAGACCTGTACAGTTATATTACTTTGTACTTTGCCACATTTATCTTCTTCTTAGCAAGTGTCATGCATTCTGCTTCTCCAGCGTTTTTAAGAGCTGTTGATGATGTCAAATGCAGCTTACGGCCACACCGCTCTCTAAGCGCCCGATCTCGTCCGATCTCGGCAGCCAAATACAGCCGGGCCTGGTTAGTACTTGGTAGGAAGACCGCCTGGGAATACCAGGTGCTGTAAGCTTTTTTGCTTGGGTTTACGGGCAGCACAAGCTGGTTTTACTGCCTATTTATTCATAGAAATTGTTCTATATTTTCATCAAATTTTGTTCTTTCATTGCTGTTTTGCTACTTTATTGGTTTGTCAACCATCGTGCTTCATTACTAGTAGACCATGTTACGGTCCTGGCCATATGTGTTGTTTTTATTTTGTTGTTCTTATAGGTGCCCTTCCTGATTGGCCGGATTTGGGGGAAGTACAGGAAGCTGATTGGTCCATCCTACACTTCCTGGAGTTTTAAAAGTACGGTTCCCAACAGCTAGCGAGGCTCTTTCTGACATCAGCACCTGTTTGCCGTTCTTGGTTTCCAAACCTTATTTAGCATTTTTGAATTGTTAGGTTTTGTGCCGTGGTTTTGTTTATAAATTGTATATTTTGTAAATAGTATTAAATCTGTAGGGGTGGACTGCTATTTTCTTTTGATTGTTTTCACATTAGGGAGTTAGGGTTAGCGACTGTCTTTTGGTTTGTTTATTTCTATCAGGCTAGCTAGCACTTTCTGTGGGAAATGGCTTATTTTGTTTATTATGTTGGCCTTGGTTCGCCCTGAGTTGTAGTGTCATGTTTTGTTTGACACTTTCTTTCGTTTAAAATAAATATCATTCTGTTGGAACATCTCGATCCTGGATTTTGGTTTGGGGATCGGAGAGGGAACATGCTAATTTATGTTTGTATGTTGCACCCTGACCCCCTAGACAGGGGCGTAACAGACCAGTACAGTTATAGTACTTTGTACTTTGCCACATTTATCTTCTTCTTAGCAAGTGTCATGCATTCTGCTTCTCCAGCGTTTTTAAGAGCTGTTGATGATGTCAAATGCAGCTTACGGCCAAACCGCTCTCTAAGCGCCCGATCTCGTCCGATCTCGGCAGCCAAATAGAGCCGGGCCTGGTTAGTACTTGGTAGGAAGACCGCCTGGGAATACCAGGTGCTGTAAGTTTTTTTTTCTTGGGTTTACGGGCAGCACAAGCTCGTGTTACTGCCTATTTATTCATAGAAATTGTTCTATATTTTCATCAAATTTTGTTCTTTCATTGCTGTTTTGCTACTTTATTGGTTTGTCAACCATCGTGGTTCATTACTAGTAGACCATGTTACGGTCCTGGCCATATGTGTTGTTTTTATTTTCTTGTTCTTATAGGTGCCCTGCCTGATTGGCCGGATTGGGGGGCAGTACAGGAAGCTGATTGGTCCATCCTACACTTCCTGGATTTTTAAAAGTACGGTTCCCAACAGCTAGCGAGGCTCTTTCTGGCAGCAGCACCTGTTTGCTGTTCTTGCTTTCCAAACCTTATTTAGCATTTTTGAATTGTTAGGTTTTGTGCCGTGGTTTTGTTTATAAATTGTATATTTTGTAAATAGTATTAAATCTCTAGTGGTGAACTGCCATTTTCTTTGGACTGTTTTCACATTAGGGAGTTAGGGTTAGCGACTGTCTTTTGGTTTGTTTATTTCTATCAGGCTAGCTAGCACTTTCTGTGGGAAATGGCTTATTTTGTTTATTATGTTGGCCTTGGTTCGCCCTGAGTTGTAGTGTCATGTTTTGTTTGACACTTCATTTGGTTTAAAATAAATATCATTCTGTTGGAACATCTCGATCCTGGATTTTGGTTTGGGGATCGGAGAGGGAACATGCTAATTTATCTTTGTATGTTTCACCCTGACCCCCTAGACAGGGGCGTAACAGACCAGTACAGTTATAGTACTTTGTACTTTGCCACATTTATCTTCTTCTTAGCAAGTGTCATGCATTCTGCTTTTCCAGCGTTTTTAAGAGCTGTTGATGATGTCAAATGCAGCTTACGGCCACACCGCTCTCTAAGCGCCCGATCTCGTCCGATCTCGGCAGCCAAATAGAGCCGGGCCTGGTTAGTACTTGGTAGGAAGACCGCCTGGGAATACCACGTGCTGTAAGCTTCTTTGCTTGGGTTTACGGGCAGCACAAGCTGGTGTTACTGCCTATTTGTAGGCTCTTTCTGGCAGCAGCACCTGTTTGCTGTTTTTGGTTCCCAAACCTGGTTGCAGACAGAGGTGTGGTTTCTCTCTAGAGCGAGCAGTGACGGACCCGCGCATGAGCCTGTTTTGGCGGGCTTTTTCAGTTTGCTTGTGTTTTTTGTCGTAATTTAACTAAATAGTATAGAGATTTCGATTTCGTTTATGTTACTAATCCCCCCGGCGGATTTGCTCCGTTCGGGGGCGCTTTCATTTTGCCTTTTTCTTTTTTATTTTATTTTTGTTTTGTTTTTTTGCCGAGTGTTACTCGATTCGCCAAGCTACGTAAAATGGAGAATGGCGGAGAAAGACGAGGTAAATTGACGGAGGACGCTGTGAAAATTGTGGCTCCTACCATGAGATGTCGGGGGGAAACGGCAATGCCAGCCGAAATAGAGAACGGAGCGGGAGGAAGCAAACGCCAGGCCGTGGAGCAGGGAGAGAAGAGAAATGGCGGGCAAGTTCCGGGCTTGTCAATGCAGAGGATTACTTCAGCAAAGAGGACGGGGAAAGGAGTGGATTTGGTCGGAGAGCAGTGGCAGAATAGGTTGGAGATTGATGGCATTTGTGTGGATGGAAAACATCAGGAGGAACGGGCGAGGATGCAGACGGAGATGAGCGGAAGACGGGAGACAATGAGAGAAAAAAGGTACGAAAAAGATTTGACTGTATTGGCAGAGGTGGTTGGTGAAGAGAAGGTGAAAACAATGGAACTGTTACGAGCAATACGTGATGTGTGTGGAGGCATAGTTGCGCTGCGTGAGACCGGATCGAATAAATATGAGGTGACGGTAAAAAGTGAAGCTGGAAAGAAAAGGCTACTGGATGGATTTAAAGTTGGTAAAGCGGTGGTAATGGTAAAAACATTAGCAATTGATGAACTGGTGGTGTCTTTTTTGAATTTGCCGGCGTATATAACGGACGAGGAAATTATGGAAAAACTGGACGTGTGGGGAGTGAGAGCGATCTCGCCTATTAAAAGGAGGATGTGGCCCGGGACTGATGTGGCGGACGGTACAAGATATATGAAGGTAAAGTTTAATGAAACTGTGCAGTCACTGCCCTACTCAGCGAAATTCATGACAGCTAATGGTCCGGAGTATTTTAGAGTAATTCACAATAATCAAGTGAAAGTTTGTCGGATGTGCTTACAGCCGGGACACATCGTGAGGGACTGTCCGGATTTCACCTGTTTTAAATGTAATAAACAGGGACATTATGCACGTGAGTGTGATGCCAGGATGCACAGATGTATGGAATGTCATAGCTCCACAGAGGAATGTCAATGTAAAAATATAGATGAAGGGAATGGGGAGGGTAGCAGGGAATCCATCTCCGAGGATGACAGGAGTGAGGTTAGACCTGTAGAGGAGCCAGAGCTGAATATGGGCAGCGAGAGTGAACAGGAGGATGAGGTGGTGTTGGAGACGCAGGGCGGTGACCTGCCTGTGCGGGAGGAACATGGGAGTGAAAGAGAGGATGTGTTGGGATCTAGTATGGATCAAGTGCTGGCAGAGTGGAGCGGGGATAGGGCGGGTCACCCTGAAGGGGGTTGGCTGAGCCCATCTTGGCTCGCTTCACAGAAGGTCCCCTCTCATAATGGAATACCACCCGCCCCTAGAGAGGAAGACTCGGATGCTGCCCTGCTGGCTCCCCAGGCTGACAGTATAGAGTCAGATTCGGAGATGGATGTTCAGCAGATAAAGCAGGTTAGAAAACGTCCACAGCAAGAGAAATCAGGGAGGAGTGAGGGAGGGAATAGAGGCAAAGGGAAAAAACAGCTTAGGAAATGACCTTTTTAATCGGTGTTTACTTGATAATGCTGCTTCAATCGCAAAATTTAAACGGGTTAACAAATATTGGGAAAATAGAGCAACTCTGTGGAGAAATGGCATGCGACATCTTGTGTGTCCAGGAATGTAGGTGGTCCATGGACAAAATAGACACTATAAAATCTTTTTGGAGAGGGGAGCTCTTTTACTCCCTCTCCTCTGACAAAACTGCTGGAGTGGCAATTTTTGTAAAGCCGGGTGTGTGTGAGAGTATTGTGGAGATTTTTAAGGATGGACAGGGTAGACTAATTGTTATTGATATAATACATTATAATAAAAAATATAGAATTCTGAATTTGTACGGTCCGAACAGTGAACCTGAAAGGAGAGGTTTCTTTGAGCGCTGCAAAAGGTGGACAGATGATCGCTCGGTAGTGATAGGAGATTGGAATGTTGCTCTGACTAAGGCGGACGTAGGAGTTAATAATACATTTAAACAAGACATTAGTAGATCGGCTGTTTTTGTATGGATGGATGAGTGTGATTTGATAGATGCGTGGAGAGTGCTGAACCCCGGCACCCGGGCGTATTCGCGCAGGCAAGTGGTATTGGGCAGGCTAAAGCAATCCAGGATTGACCTGTGTTTGTTGGCGTCGAGTTTGGTGCAAGAATTAAATGAGTGTAAATATTGTTTTTGTTCCTGGAGTGATCATGCCTGTTTAAAGGTGACTCTAGGGGAGGGTGGTATGCAAAGGAATGGGGGCCTGTGGTGTTTTAACACTTCCCTCCTTGAAGATCAAGTTTTTAAAGATAAAATGAAGTCTTTTCTCTCTGCTCTATGTGATGAGAGTGATTATGTCGTGGATATCATTGAGTGGTGGGAGCGCACCAAATTTAAAATTAAAAAGCGTTGTATCGCTCTGAGCAGAGAGAAGAGGCTGAGGGAAAAGACAGAGGAGGCTGAGCTGAGACATCATCTAAAAGAGGAGCTTGAGCTTATTGAGGCTGAGTGTGACCGTCCCTTGGATGTCTATCTTGGATTGAGGGAGCAGCTGAGACGGTTAGATGAGAGAAAATGCAGAGGCGCAATGATCCGCAGTAAAGCACAACACATGTTGAAAGGGGAGCGCTGTACTGCTTTTTTTCTAGGTTTGGAAAAAAGGAAACAGGCAAAAACATACATACCAGAAATAAAAGACCTTGATGGAAACACACATACTGATATAGTGGATATTTTACAAGCAATACAAGACTACTACGCTAATTTGTTTAGCAAACAACATATTAAAAAAGCACAAATGGACACAGTATTAGGAAAAATTGGCTGCTCCCTCAGTCACGAGGATGCGGCTCTGTGTGATGGTGACATTCAGATTGAAGAAGTGAGAGCAGCGATTGGAAACCTTAATACATCTAAAAGCCCGGGTGTGGATGGTCTCTCAGCTGAGTTTTACCAACATTTCAGCAACATACTGGCCCCCGTCCTCTGCAGGCTATACTCTGCCATGCAGGAGGAGAACAGGTGCGCGGAGTCTTTTTTAAGGGGTGTGATCACTCTAGTTTATAAAAACAAAGGCGCCAGAGATGACCTGGCAAATTATAGGCCAATTAGTCTGCTCAATACTGACTATAAGATCCTCGCTAAGGTGCTAGGGTTCAGGCTTAAGGGAGTGATTGGCTCGATAGTTGGGCCTACCCAGACTTACAGCATTCCGGGGAGGGATATCGCTGACTGCATTTTGTCAACAAAATTCTCATTGGAGAATTTAATGGCTACAGGAGGTATATACCTTAATGTAGATCTAGAGAAGGCATTTGACAGAGTGAGTCACGATTTTCTCTTCGAGTGTCTGGGGGTTTTTGGGTTCGGCCCAACTTTTCGAGGGTGGATGAAGTTACTGTACAGCCGAGCTACTAGTGTCGTGAAGTGCAATGGCTTCGTGACAGATCCTGTCCCCTTAGAAAGATCAGTGAGACAGGGGTGCCCCCTATCAGCTATGCTCTATGCAATAGTGGCAGAACCTCTAGCACAGTCAATTATATCTGACTCTCAAATAATTGGGATCACGTCGCCCAGAGGAACTGATTTCAAAATAGCACAATATGCGGATGATATTAACATCATGGTCAGGGATGGGGATAGTTTGCGAAGGGTTTTGCAACATCTAGATGCATATGAGCAAGCTGCGGGAGCACGGGTAAATAAGGACAAATCGAGTTTGATCCTGGGGCCTGGTACTGTTCTTGGGGAGGAAGGCCAGCATTTTAAAAGGGGCGGGCCTGAGGTTAAAGTACTTGGTGTATATTTGGGCTCACAACCAGAAGACAGCAGTCGTAGATCCTGGGAAGAGCAGGTTGCGGGGTGTAGATCAAGGCTCGCACTGTGGAGAATGAGGGGATTAGGTTTAAAAGGGAAAATCACTGTAATAAATGCAGTAATTGTGCCGAGACTTGTCTACACCATGCAGGTTTGTCACCTGCCGAGTGATGTACTGGTACGCCTGAGCAGCGCTATTGAGGATTTTCTATGGAAGGGGAGAGCAATGAAAATTGCACATAAGACACTGGTCGGGCCGTACAAAAAGGGGGGACTCAAACTGTGTAATTTAAAAGCAAAATTGAAGTCATTAAGAATAAAACTGTTTAAGAAAATGCTGAGCCAGAAAACTAAAAACATATGGGAGGATTATTTGTATGATGATGTACTGAAAAGAGGTATGTGCGGCTTTTACAATCTATGTAGCGTCACACTCGGCCGGCCTATTGTGGGAACATGTCCACTCTTCCAGGAGGCGGCTGAGGCATGGGTGGAAATCCTGCCCCAGTTGGAGTGTGTAATTACATCAAAACAAAGTGTGTTAAACCAGCCCATCTTTGGGAACCCCTGCCTCAGCGGCCGAGAGGGATGTAAGGCCGGTCGGGGCATCTTGACTGAGGCGCTACATCAGATTAAAGATGTTTTAGACCAGACAGGGGCTCCTAGCCCTCTTGCGGTATTTAGTAAAATTAGGATGAAAGGGTTTAATATAAAAAAGGCTAGAGTTGTTCGATTTTGTGATGATTTATTAGAGCGAATGCCGCAAGAGTGGAAAGAGTGGTTGTCGGAAGTGGATGAGGATCGGGTGGAGGACGACGAGCTGGATTTTGCTCTGACCTGTGACGTCAAAAACAGAAAACTGCAAGATTTACAATCAAAATTTTGGTATAGGGTTTTAATTAACAAAATATTCCAAGAACCTACAGCAAACACTGCATGGTCTCATCTCTTTCTTACCCGTCCCGTCTCTGAAATTTGGTCAAATATACACAGTAAGTGGCTTCCCCCTGCAATAGCAAACTCAAACTTCCTGCTGCGTCACAGAAGGGTGCTGGTTTCTGTCGTCCTTCACCAGATAAGTAAAAGCACGTATGCGAGAACCTGTCCGGTCTGTAGGGTGGAAGATGAAGATTTTAACCACTTTATGCTATACTGTACAGTCACACGGGATTTCAGGGACTGGGTTAAAACGTTGTTAATCAATAAGTGTAAACTGCCTAAGTTAGAAGGGGAAGCATGGGACTGGGTGTGGTGCTTTGGGAAACAAAAAGGTGATAAAAGATGTAATGTTGGTTTAATCAATTTTTTATTGAGTGTAGCACGTCATGTGTTGTATGTTGGTAGAAATTATGCTTTGTATGGGGGGAAAAGGACAAACAGGGTGGGTTTTTTTCAAAATATGGTGACACATTACATGAGAATTCTGTTTTCAGTGGATGAGGATGAGTTTATAGCTAGGTGGGGGGCAAGGAATGATTTATGTGAGCTGGATGGGGAGGGTAGATTGCACTTCGATTTTGGGTGAATTTATTTAACCTTGTAGTATATGGGTGTATATATTTAAGAATGTATGTGTGTATGTAGGTGTATGTATATATGTATATATATGTGTGTATGTATATATATGTATGTATACATGTATATATGTGCATACAAATATGTGGAAAAAAGGGGAAGAGGCTTGCTTTGCTTTAATTTGTTTGATTTACTGTTAAAAAGACGAATGAATTTACTCTTTTTCTGTATGTTTCTCTGTATATAGTTAATTTTTATTTTGTAAAGTGTATTTTTGATAATAAAAAGATAAAAAAAAAAAAAATAAGCGCCCGATCCCGTCCGATCTCGGCAGCCAAATAGGGCCGGGCCTTGTTAGTACTTGGTAGGAAGACCGCCTGGGAATACTACGTGCTGTAAGCTTCTTTGCTTGGGTTTACGGGCAGCACAAGCTGGTGTTACTGCCTATTTATTCATAGAAATTGTTCTATATTTTCATCAAATTTTGTTCTTTCATTGCTGTTTTGCTACTTTATTGGTTTGTCAACCATCGTGCTTCATTACTAATAGACCATGTTACGGTCCTGGCCATATGTGTTGTTTTTATTTTCTTGTTCTTATAGGTGCCCTGCCTGTTTGGCCGGATTGGGGGGAAGTACAGGAAGCTGATTGGTCCATCCTACAATTCCTGGAGTTTTAAAAGTACGGTTCCCAACAGCTAGCGAGGCTCTTTCTGGCAGCAGCACCTGTTTGCTGTTCTTGCTTTCCAAACCTTATTTAGCATTTTTGAATTGTTAGGTTTTGTGCCGTGGTTTTGTTTATAAATTGTATATTTTGTAAATAGTATTAAATCTGTAGGGGTGGACTGCCATTTTCTTTGGACTGTTTTCACATTAGGGAGTTAGGGTTAGCGACTGTCTTTTGGTTTGTTTATTTCTATCAGGATAGCTAGCACTTTCTGTGGGAAATGGCTTATTTTGTTTATTATGTTGGCCTTGGTTCGCCCTGAGTTGTAGTGTCATGTTTTGTTTGACACTTTCTTTCGTTTAAAATAAATATCATTCTGTTGGAACATCTCGATCCTGGATTTTGGTTTGGGGATCGGAGAGGGAACATGCTAATTTATCTTTGTATGTTGCACCCTGACCCCCTAGACAGGGGCGTAACAGACCAGTACAGTTATAGTACTTTGTACTTTGCCACATTTATCTTCTTCTTAGCAAGTGTCATGCATTCTGCTTCTCCAGCGTTTTTAAGAGCTGTTGATGATGTCAAATGCAGCTTACGGCCACACCGCTCTCTAAGCGCCCGATCTCGTCCGATCTCGGCAGCCAAATAGAGCCGGGCCTGGTTAGTACTTGGTAGGAAGACCGCCTGGGAATACCAGGTGCTGTAAGCTTTTTTGCTTGGGTTTACGGGCAGCACAAGCTGGTGTTACTGCCTATTTATTCATAGAAATTGTTCTATATTTTCATCAAATTTTGTTCTTTCATTGCTGTTTTGCTACTTTATTGGTTTGTCAACCATCGTGCTTCATTACTAGTAGACCATGTTACGGTCCTGGCCATATGTGTTGTTTTTATTTTGTTGTTCTTATAGGTGCCCTGCCTGATTGGCCGGATTGGGGGGAAGTACAGGAAGCTGATTGGTCCATCCTACACTTCCTGGAGTTTTAAAAGTACGGTTCCCAACAGCTAGCGAGGCTCTTTCTGGCAGCAGCACCTGTTTGCTGTTCTTGCTTTCCAAACCTTATTTAGCATTTTTGAATTGTTAGGTTTTGTGCCGTGGTTTTGTTTATAAATTGTATATTTTGTAAATAGTATTAAATCTGTAGGGGTGGACTGCCATTTTCTTTTGATTGTTTTCTCTTGTTTTCACATTAGGGATTTAGGGTTAGCGACTGTCTTTTGGTTTGTTTATTTCTATCAGGCTAGCTAGCACTTTCTGTGGGAAATGGCTTATTTTGTTTATTATGTTGGTGTCATGTTTTGTTTGACACTTTCTTTCGTTTAAAATAAATATCATTCTGTTGGAACATCTCGACCCTGGATTTTGGTTTCTGGATCGGAGAGGGAACATGCTAATTTATCTTTGTATGTTGCACCCTCACCCCCTAGACAGGGGCGTAACAGACCAGTACAGTTATAGTACTTTGTACTTTGCCACATTTATCTTCTTCTTAGCAAGTGTCATGCATTCTGCTTCTCCAGCGTTTTTAAGAGCTGTTGATGATGTCAAATGCAGCTTACGGCCACACCGCTCTCTAAGCGCCCGATCCCGTCCGATCACGGCAGCCAAATAGGGCCGGGCCTTGTTAGTACTTGGTAGGAAGACCGCCTGGGAATACTACGTGCTGTAAGCTTCTTTGCTTGGGTTTACGGGCAGCACAAGCTGGTGTTACTGCCTATTTATTCATAGAAATTGTTCTATATTTTCATCAAATTTTGTTCTTTCATTGCTGTTTTGCTACTTTATTGGTTTGTCAACCATCGTGCTTCATTACTAATAGACCATGTTACGGTCCTGGCCATATGTGTTGTTTTTATTTTCTTGTTCTTATAGGTGCCCTGCCTGATTGGCCGGATTTGGGGGAAGTACAGGAAGCTGATTGGTCCATCCTACACTTCCTGGAGTTTTAAAAGTACGGTTCCCAACAGCTAGCGAGGCTCTTTCTGGCAGCAGCACCTGTTTGCTGTTCTTGGTTTCCAAACCTTATTTAGCATGTTTGAATTGTTAGGTTTTGTGCCGTGGTTTTGTTTATAAATTGTATATTTTGTAAATAGTATTAAATCTGTAGGGGCCGACTGCCATTTTCTTTTGATTGTTTTCTCTTGTTTTCACATTAGGGAGTTAGGGTTAGCGACTGTCTTTTGGTTTGTTTATTTCTATCAGGCTAGCTAGCACTTTCTGTGGGAAATGGCTTATTTTGTTTATTTTGTTGGCCTTGGTTCGCCCTGAGTTGTAGTGTCATGTTTTGTTTGACACTTTCTTTCGTTTAAAATAAATATCATTCTGTTGGAACATCTCGACCCTGGATTTTGGTTTGGGGATCGGAGAGGGAACATGCTAATTTATCTTTGTATGTTGCACCCTGACCCCCTAGACAGGGGCGTAACAGACCAGTACAGTTATAGTACTTTGTACTTTGCCACATTTATCTTCTTCTTAGCAAGTGTCATGCATTCTGCTTCTCCAGCGTTTTTAAGAGCTGTTGATGATGTCAAATGCAGCTTACGGCCACACCGCTCTCTAAGCGCCCGATCCCGTCCGATCTCGGCAGCCAAATAGGGCCGGGCCTTGTTAGTACTTGGTAGGAAGACCGCCTGGGAATACTACGTGCTGTAAGCTTCTTTGCTTGGGTTTACGGGCAGCACAAGCTGGTGTTACTGCCTATTTATTCATAGAAATTGTTCTATATTTTCATCAAATTTTGTTCTTTCATTGCTGTTTTGCTACTTTATTGGTTTGTCAACCATCGTGCTTCATTACTAGTAGACCATGTTACGGTCCTGGCCATATGTGTTGTTTTTATTTTGTTGTTCTTATAGGTGCCCTGCCTGATTGGCCGGATTTGGGGGAAGTACAGGAAGCTGATTGGTCCATCCTAAACTTCCTGGAGTTTTAAAAGTACGGTTCCCAACAGCTAGCGAGGCTCTTTCTGGCAGCAGCACCTGTTTGCTGTTCTTGCTTTCCAACCTTATTTAGCATTTTTGAATTGTTAGGTTTTGTGCCGTGGTTTTGTTTATAAATTGTATATTTTGTAAATAGTATTAAATCTGTAGGGGCCGACTGCCATTTTCTTTTGATTGTTTTCTCTTGTTTTCACATTAGGGAGTTAGGGTTAGCGACTGTCTTTTGGTTTGTTTATTTCTATCAGGCTAGCTAACACTTTCTGTGGGAAATGGCTTATTTTGTTTATTATGTTGGCCTTGGTTCGCCCTGAGTTGTAGTGTCATGTTTTGTTTGACACTTTCTTTCGTTTAAAATAAATATCATTCTGTTGGAACATCTCGATCCTGGATTTTGGTTTGGGGATCGGAGAGGGAACATGCTAATTTATCTTTGTATGTTGCACCCTGACCCCCTAGACAGGGGCGTAACAGACCAGTACAGTTATAGTACTTTGTACTTTGCCACATTTATCTTCTTCTTAGCAAGTGTCATGCATTCTGCTTCTCCAGCGTTTTTAAGAGCTGTTGATGATGTCAAATGCAGCTTACGGCCACACCGCTCTCTAAGCGCCCGATCTCGTCCGATCTCGGCAGCCAAATAGAGCCGGGCCTGCTTAGTACTTGGTAGGAAGACCGCCTGGGAATACCAGGTGCTGTAAGCTTTTTTGCTTGAGTTTACGGGCAGCACAAGCTGGTGTTACTGCCTATTTATTCATAGAAATTGTTCTATATTTTCATCAAATTTTGTTCTTTCATTGCTGTTTTGCTACTTTGTTGGTTTGTCAACCATCGTGCTTCATTACTAGTAGACCATGTTATGGTCCTGGCCATATGTGTTGTTTTTATTTTGTTGTTCTTATAGGTGCCCTGCCTGATTGGCCGGATTTGGGGGAAGTACAGGAAGCTGATTGGTCCATCCTACACTTCCTGGAGTTTTAAAAGTACGGTTCCCAACAGCTAGCGAGGCTCTTTCTGGCAGCAGCACCTGTTTGCTGTTCTTGCTTTCCAAACCTTATTTAGCATTTTTGAATTGTTAGGTTTTGTGCCGTGGTTTTGTTTATAAATTGTATATTTTGTAAATAGTATTAAATCTGTAGGGGTGAACTGCCATTTTCTTTGGACTGTTTTCACATTAGGGAGTTAGGGTTAGCGACTGTCTTTTGGTTTGTTTATTTCTATCAGGCTAGCTAGCACTTTCTGTGGGAAATGGCTTATTTTGTTTATTATGTTGGCCTTGGTTCGCCCTGAGTTGTAGTGTCATGTTTTGTTTGACACTTTCTTTCGTTTAAAATAAATATCATTCTGTTGGAACATCTCGATCCTGGATTTTGGTTTGGGGATCGGAGAGGGAACATGCTAATTTATCTTTGTATGTTTCACCCTGACCCCCTAGACAGGGGCGTAACAGACCAGTACAGTTATAGTACTTTGTACTTTGCCACATTTATCTTCTTCTTAGCAAGTGTCATGCATTCTGCTTCTCTAGCGTTTTTAAGAGCTGTTGATGATGTCAAATGCAGCTTACGGCCACACCGCTCTCTAAGCGCCCGATCCCGTCCGATCTCGGCAGCCAAATAGGGCCGGGCCTTGTTAGTACTTGGTAGGAAGACCGCCTGGGAATACCACATGCTGTAAGCTTCTTTGCTTGGGTTTACGGGCAGCACAAGCTGGTGTTACTGCCTATTTATTCATAGAAATTGTTCTATATTTTCATCAACTTTTGTTCTTTCATTGCTGTTTTGCTACTTTATTGGTTTGCCAACCATCGTGCTTCATTACTAGTAGACCATGTTACGGTCCAGGCCATATGTGTTGTTTTTATTTTCTTGTTCTTATACGTGCCCTGCCTGATTGGCCGTATTGGGGGGCAGTACAGGAAGCTGATTGGTCCATCCTACACTTCCTGGAGTTTTAAAAGTACGGTTCCCAACAGCTAGCGAGGCTCTTTCTGGCATCAGCACCTGTTTGCTGTTCTTGGTTTCCAAACCTTATTTAGCATTTTTGAATTGTTAGGTTTTGTGCCGTGGTTTTGTTTACAAATTGTATATTTTGTAAATAGTATTAAATCTGTAGGGGTGGACTGCCATTTTCTTTTGATTGTTTTCTCTTGTTTTCACATTAGGGAGTTAGGGTTAGCGACTGTCTTTTGGTTTGTTTATTTCTATCAGGCTAGCTAGAAATTTCTGTGGGAAATGGCTTATTTTGTTTATTATGTTGGCCTTGGTTCGCCCTGAGTTGTAGTGTCATGTTTTGTTTGACACTTTCTTTCGTTTAAAATAAATATCATTCTGTTGGAACATCTCGATCCTGGATTTTGGTTTGGGGATCGGAGAGGGAACATGCTAATTTATCTTTGTATGTTGCACCCTGACCCCCTAGACAGGGGCGTAACAGACCAGTCTACAGTTATAGTACTTTGTACTTTGCCACATTTATCTTCTTCTTAGCAAGTGTCATGCATTCTGCTTCTCCAGCGTTTTTAAGAGCTGTTGATGATGTCAAATGCAGCTTAGGGCCAAACCGCTCTCTAAGCGCCCGATCTCGTCCGATCTCGGCAGCCAAATAGAGCCGGGCCTGGTTAGTACTTGGTAGGAAGACCGCCTGGGAATACCAGGTGCTGTAAGCTTTTTTGCTTGGGTTTACGGGCAGCACAAGCTGGTGTTACTGCCTATTTATTCATAGAAATTGTTCTATATTTTCATCAAATTTTGTTCTTTCATTGCTGTTTTGCTACTTTATTGGTTTGTCAACCATCGTGCTTCATTACTAGTAGACCATGTTACGGTCCTGGCCATATGTGTTGTTGTTATTTTCTTGTTCTTATAGGTGCCCTGCCTGATTGGCCGGATTGGGGGGCAGTACAGGAAGCTGATTGGTCCATCCTACACTTCCTGGAGTTTTAAAAGTACGGTTCCCAACAGCTAGCGAGGCTCCTTCTGGCAGCAGCACCTGTTTGCTGTTCTTGGTTTCCAAACCTTATTTAGCATTTTTGAATTGTTAGGTTTTGTGCCGTGGTTTTGTTTATAAATTGTATATTTTGTAAATAGTATTAAATCTGTAGGGGTGAACTGCCATTTTCTTTGGACTGTTTTCACATTAGGGAGTTAGGGTTAGCGACTGTCTTTTGGTGTGTTTATTTCTATCAGTCTAGCTAGCACTTTCTGTGGGAAATGGCTTATTTTGTTTATTATGTTGGCCTTGGTTCGCCCTGAGTTGTAGTGTCATGTTTTGTTTGACACTTTCTTTCGTTTAAAATAAATATCATTCTGTTGGAACATCTCGATCCTGGATTTTGGTTTGGGGATCGGAGAGGGAACATGCTAATTTATCTTTGTATGTTGCACCCTGACCCCTAGACAAGGGCGTAACAGACCAGTACAGTTATAGTACTTTGTACTTTGCCACATTTATCTTCTTCTTAGCAAGTGTCATGCATTCTGCTTTTCCAGCGTTTTTAAGAGCTGTTGATGATGTCAAATGCAGCTTACGGCCACACCGCTCTCTAAGCGCCCGATCTCGTCCGATTTCGGCAGCCAAATAGAGCCGGGCCTGGTTAGTACTTGGTAGGAAGACCGCCTGGGAATACCAGGTGTTGTAAGCTTTTTTGCTTGGGTTTACGGGCAGCACAAGCTGGTGTTACTGCCTATTTATTCATAGAAATTGTTCTATATTTTCATCAAATTTTGTTCTTTCATTGCTGTTTTGCTACTTTATTGGTTTGCCAACCATCGTGCTTCATTACTAGTAGACCATGTTACGGTCCTGGCCATATGTGTTGTTTTTATTTTGTTGTTCTTATAGGTGCCCTGCCTGATTGGCCGGATTGGGGGGCAGTACAGGAAGCTGATTGGTCCATCCTACACTTCCTGGAGTTTTAAAAGTACGGTTCCCAACAGCTAGCGAGGCTCTTTCTGGCATCAGCACCTGTTTGCTGTTCTTGCTTTCCAAACCTTATTTAGCATTTTTGAATTGTTAGGTTTTGTGCCGTGGTTTTGTTTATAAATTGTATATTTTGTAAATAGTATTAAATCTGTAGGGGTGAACTGCCATTTTCTTTGGACTGTTTTCACATTAGGGAGTTAGGGTTAGCGACTGTCTTTTGGTTTGTTTATTTCTATCAGGCTAGCTAGCACTTTCTGTGGGAAATGGCTTATTTTGTTTATTTTGTTGGCCTTGGTTCGCCCTGAGTTGTAGTGTCATGTTTTGTTTGACACTTTCTTTCGTTTAAAATAAATATCATTCTGTTGGAACATCTCGACCCTGGATTTTGGTTTGGGGATCGGAGAGGGAACATGCTAATTTATCTTTGTATGTTGCACCCTGACCCCCTAGACAGGGGCGTAACAGACCAGTACAGTTATAGTACTTTGTACTTTGCCACATTTATCTTCTTCTTAGCAAGTGTCATGCATTCTGCTTCTCCAGCGTTTTTAAGAGCTGTTGATGATGTCAAATGCAGCTTACGGCCACACCGCTCTCTAAGCGCCCGATCTCGTCCGATCTCGGCAGCCAAATAGAGCCGGGCCTGGTTAGTACTTGGCAGGAAGACCGCCTGGGAATACCAGGTGCTGTAAGCTTTTTTGCTTGGGTTTACGGGCAGCACAAGCTGGTGTTACTGCCTATTTATTCATAGAAATTGTTCTATATTTTCATCAAATTTTGTTCTTTCATTGCTGTTTTGCTACTTTATTGGTTTGCCAACCATCGTGCTTCATTACTAGTAGACCATGTTACGGTCCTGGCCATATGTGTTGTTTTTATTTTCTTGTTCTTATAGGTGCCCTGCCTGATTGGCCGGATTGGGGGGCAGTACAGGAAGCTGATTGGTCCATCCTACACTTCCTGGAGTTTTAAAAGTACGGTTCCCAACAGCTAGCGAGGCTCTTTCTGGCAGCAGCACCTGTTTGCTGTTCTTGCTTTCCAAACCTTATTTAGCATTTTTGAATTGTTAGGTTTTGTGCCGTGGTTTTGTTTATAAATTGTATATTTTGTAAATAGTATTAAATCTGTAGGGGTGAACTGCCATTTTCTTTGGACTGTTTTCACATTAGGGAGTTAGGGTTAGCGACTGTCTTTTGGTTTGTTTATTTCTATCAGGCTAGCTAGCACTTTCTGTGGGAAATGGCTTATTTTGTTTATTTTGTTGGCCTTGGTTCGCCCTGAGTTGTAGTGTCATGTTTTGTTTGACACTTTCTTTCGTTTAAAATAAATATCATTCTGTTGGAACATCTCGACCCTGGATTTTGGTTTGGGGATCGGAGAGGGAACATGCTAATTTATCTTTGTATGTTGCACCCTGACCCCCTAGACAGGGGCGTAACAGACCAGTACAGTTATAGTACTTTGTACTTTGCCACATTTATCTTCTTCTTAGCAAGTGTCATGCATTCTGCTTCTCCAGCGTTTTTAAGAGCTGTTGATGATGTCAAATGCAGCTTACGGCCACACCGCTCTCTAAGCGCCCGATCTCGTCCGATCTCGGCAGCCAAATAGAGCCGGGCCTGGTTAGTACTTGGCAGGAAGACCGCCTGGGAATACCAGGTGCTGTAAGCTTTTTTGCTTGGGTTTACGGGCAGCACAAGCTGGTGTTACTGCCTATTTATTCATAGAAATTGTTCTATATTTTCATCAAATTTTGTTCTTTCATTGCTGTTTTGCTACTTTATTGGTTTGCCAACCATCGTGCTTCATTACTAGTAGACCATGTTACGGTCCTGGCCATATGTGTTGTTTTTATTTTCTTGTTCTTATAGGTGCCCTGCCTGATTGGCCGGATTGGGGGGCAGTACAGGAAGCTGATTGGTCCATCCTACACTTCCTGGAGTTTTAAAAGTACGGTTCCCAACAGCTAGCGAGGCTCTTTCTGGCAGCAGCACCTGTTTGCTGTTCTTGCTTTCCAAACCTTATTTAGCATTTTTGAATTGTTAGGTTTTGTGCCGTGGTTTTGTTTATAAATTGTATATTTTGTAAATAGTATTAAATCTGTAGGGGTGAACTGCCATTTTCTTTGGACTGTTTTCACATTAGGGAGTTAGGGTTAGCGACTGTCTTTTGGTTTGTTTATTTCTAACAGGCTAGCTAGCACTTTCTGTGGGAAATGGCTTATTTTGTTTATTATGTTGGCCTTGGTTCGCCCTGAGTTGTAGTGTCATGTTTTGTTTGACACTTTCTTTCGTTTAAAATAAATATCATTCTGTTGGAACATCTCGATCCTGGATTTTGGTTTGGGGATCGGAGAGGGAACATGCTAATTTATCTTTGTATGTTGCACCCTGACCCCCTAGACAGGGGCGTAACAGACCAGTACAGTTATAGTACTTTGTACTTTGCCACATTTATCTTCTTCTTAGCAAGTGTCATGCATTCTGCTTTTCCAGCGTTTTTAAGAGCTGTTGATGATGTCAAATGCAGCTTACGGCCACACCGCTCTCTAAGCGCCCGATCTCGTCCGATCTCGGCAGCCAAATAGAGCCGGGCCTGGTTAGTACTTGGTAGGAAGACCGCCTGGGAATACCAGGTGCTGTAAGCTTTTTTGCTTGGGTTTACGGGCAGCACAAGCTGGTGTTACTGCCTATTTATTCATAGAAATTGTTCTATATTTTCATCAAATTTTGTTCTTTCATTGCTGTTTTGCTACTTTATTGGTTTGTCAACCATCGTGCTTCATTACTAGTAGACCATGTTACGGTCCTGGCCATATGTGTTGTTTTTATTTTGTTGTTCTTATAGGTGCCCTGCCTGATTCGCCGGATTTGGGGGAAGTACAGGAAGCTGATTGGTCCATCCTACACTTCCTGGAGTTTTAAAAGTACGGTTCCCAACAGCTAGCGAGGCTCTTTCTGGCAGCAGCACCTGTTTGCTGTTCTTGCTTTCCAAACCTTATTTAGCATTTTTGAATTGTTAGGTTTTGTGCCGTGGTTTTGTTTATAAATTGTATATTTTGTAAATAGTATTAAATCTGTAGGGGTGGACTGCCATTTTCTTTTGATTGTTTTCTCTTGTTTTCACATTAGGGAGTTAGGGTTAGCGACTGTCTTTTGGTTTGTTTATTTCTATCAGGCTAGCTAGCACTTTCTGTGGGAAATGGCTTATTTTGTTTATTATGTTGGCCTTGGTTCGCCCTGAGTTGTAGTGTCATGTTTTGTTTGACACTTTCTTTCGTTTAAAATAAATATCATTCTGTTGGAACATCTCGATCGTGGATTTTGGTTTGGGGATCGGAGAGGGAACATGCTAATTTATCTTTGTATGTTGTACCCTGACCCCCTAGACAGGGGCGTAACAGACCAGTACAGTCATAGTACTTTGTACTTTGCCACATTTATCTTCTTCTTAGCAAGTGTCATGCATTCTGCTTCTCCAGCGTTTTTAAGAGCTGTTGATGATGTCAAATGCAGCTTACGGCCACACCGCTCTCTAAGCGCCCGATCTCGTCCGATCTCGGCACCCAAATAGAGCCGGGCCTGGTTAGTACTTGGTAGGAAGACCGCCTGGGAATACCAGGTGCTGTAAGCTTTTTTGCTTGGGTTTACGGGCAGCACAAGCTGGTGTTACTGCCTATTTATTCATAGAAATTGTTCTATATTTTCATCAAATTTTGTTCTTTCATTGCTGTTTTGCTACTTTATTGGTTTGTCAACCATCGTGCTTCATTACTAGTAGACCATGTTACGGTCCTGGCCATATGTGTTGTTTTTATTTTGTTGTTCTTATAGGTGCCCTGCCTGATTGGCCGGATTGGGGGGCAGTACAGGAAGCTGATTGGTCCATCCTACACTTCCTGGAGTTTTAAAAGTACGGTTCCCAACAGCTAGCGAGGCTCTTTCTGGCAGCAGCACCTGTTTGCTGTTCTTGGTTTCCAAACCTTATTTAGCATTTTTGAATTGTTAGGTTTTGTGCCGTGGTTTTGTTTATAAATTGTATATTTTGTAAATAGTATTAGATCTGTAGGGGTGAACTGCCATTTTCTTTTGATTGTTTTCTCTTGTTTTCACAATAGGGAGTTAGGGTTAGCGACTGTCTTTTGGATTGTTTATTTCTATCAGGCTAGCTAGCACATTCTGTGGGAAATGGCTTATTTTGTTTATTATGTTGGCCTTGGTTCGCCCTGAGTTGTAGTGTCATGTTTTGTTTGACACTTTCTTTCGTTTAAAATAAATATCATTCTGTTGGAACATCTCAATCCTGGATTTTGGTTTGGGGATCAGAGAGGGAACATGCTAATTTATCTTTGTATGTTGCACCCTGAACCCCTAGACAGGGGCGTAACAGACCAGTACAGTCATAGTACTTTGTACTTTGCCACATTTATCTTCTTCTTAGCAAGTGTCATGCATTCTGCTTCTCCAGCGTTTTTAAGAGCTGTTGATGATGTCAAATGCAGCTTACGGCCACACCGCTCTCTAAGCGCCCGATCTCGTCCGATCTCGGCAGCCAAATAGAGCCGGGCCTGGTTAGTACTTGGTAGGAAGACCGCCTGGGAATACCAGGTGCTGTAAGCTTTTTTGCTTGGGTTTACGGGCAGCTCAAGCTGGTGTTACTGCCTATTTATTCATAGAAATTGTTCTATATTTTCATCAAATTTTGTTCTTTCATTGCTGTTTTGCTACTTTATTGGTTTGTCAACCATCGTGCTTCATTACTAGTAGACCATGTTACGGTCCTGGCCATATGTGTTGTTTTTATTTTGTTGTTCTTATAGGTGCCCTGCCTGATTGGCCGGATTTGGGGGAAGTACAGGAAGCTGATTGGTCCATCCTACACTTCCTGGAGTTTTAAAAGTACGGTTCCCAACAGCTAGCGAGGCTCTTTCTGGCAGCAGCACCTGTTTGCTGTTCTTGGTTTCCAAACCTTATTTAGCATTTTTGAATTGTTAGGTTTTGTGCCGTGGTTTTGTTTATAAATTGTATATTTTGTAAATAGTATTAAATCTGTAGGGGTGGACTGCCATTTTCTTTTGATTGTTTTCTCTTGTTTTCACATTAGGGAGTTAGGGTTAGCGACTGTCTTTTGGTTTGTTTATTTCTATCAGGCTAGCTAGCACTTTCTGTGGGAAATGGCTTATTTTGTTTATTATGTTGGCCTTGGTTCGCCCTGAGTTGTAGTGTCATGTTTTCTTTGATACTTTGTTTTGTTTAAAATAAATATCATTCTGTTGGAACATCTCGATCCTGGATTTTGGTTTGGGTATCGGAGAGGGAACATGCTAATTTATCTTTGTATGTTGCACCCTGACCCTCTAGACAGCGGCGTAACAGACCAGTACAGTTATAGTACTTTGTACTTTGCCACATTTATCTTCTTCTTAGCAAGTGTCATGCATTCTGCTTCTCCAGCGTTTTTAAGAGCTGTTGATGATGTCAAATCCAGCTTACGGCCACACCGCTCTCTAAGCGCCCGATCTCGTCCGATCTCGGCAGCCAAATAGAGCCGGGCCTGGTTAGTACTTGGTAGGAAGACCGCCTGGGAATACCAGGTGCTGTAAGCTTTTTTGCTTGGGTTTACGGGCAGCTCAAGCTGGTGTTACTGCCTATTTATTCATAGAAATTGTTCTATATTTTCATCAAATTTTGTTCTTTCATTGCTGTTTTGCTACTTTATTGGTTTGTCAACCATCGTGCTTCATTACTAGTAGACCATGTTACGGTCCTGGCCATATGTGTTGTTTTTATTTTGTTGTTCTTATAGGTGCCCTGCCTGATTGGCCGGATTTGGGGGGCAGTACAGGAAGCCAATTGGTCCATCCTACACTTCCTGGAGTTTTAAAAGTACGGTTCCCAACAGCTAGCGAGGCTCTTTCTGGCAGCAGCACCTGTTTGCTGTTCTTGGTTTCCAAACCTTATTTAGCATTTTTGAATTGTTAGGTTTTGTGCCGTGGTTTTGTTTATAAATTGTATATTTTGTAAATAGTATTAGATCTGTAGGGGTGAACTGCCATTTTCTTTTGATTGTTTTCTCTTGTTTTCACAATAGGGAGTTAGGGTTAGCGACTGTCTTTTGGATTGTTCATTTCTATCAGGCTAGCTAGCACATTCTGTGGGAAATGGCTTATTTTGTTTATTATGTTGGCCTTGGTTCGCCCTGAGTTGTAGTGTCATGTTTTGTTTGACACTTTCTTTCGTTTAAAATAAATATCATTCTGTTGGAACATCTCGATCCTGGATTTTGGTTTGGGGATCAGAGAGGGAACATGCTAATTTATCTTTGTATGTTGCACCCTGAACCCCTAGACAGGGGCGTAACAGACCAGTACAGTTATAGTACTTTGTACTTTGCCACATTTATCTTCTTCTTAGCAAGTGTCATGCATTCTGCTTCTCCAGCGTTTTTAAGAGCTGTTGATGATGTCAAATGCAGCTTACGGCCACACCGCTCTCTAAGCGCCCGATCTCGTCCGATCTCGGCAGCCAAATAGAGCCGGGCCTGGTTAGTACTTGGTAGGAAGACCGCCTGGGAATACCAGGTGCTGTAAGCTTTTTTGCTTGGGTTTACGGGCAGCACAAGCTGGTGTTACTGCCTATTTATTCATAGAAATTGTTCTATATTTTCATCAAATTTTGTTCTTTCATTGCTGTTTTGCTGCTTTATTGGTTTGTCAACCATCGTGCTTCTTTACTACTAGACCGGTACCGTTTTAGTACTTTGCCACATTTATCTTCTTCTTAGCGAGTGTCATGCATTCTGCTTCTCCAGCGTTTTTAGGAGCTGTTGATGATATCAAATGCAGCTTACGGCCACACTGCTCTCGAAGCGCCCGATCTCGTCCGATCTCGGCAGCCAAATAGGGCCGGGCCTTGTTAGTACTTGGTAGGAAGACCGCCTGGGAATACCAGGTGCTGTAAGCTTTTTTGCTTGGGTTTACGGGCAGCACAAGCTGGTGTTACTGCCAATTTATTCATAGAAATTGTTCTATATTTTCATCAAATTTTGTTCTTTCATTGCGGTTTTGCTACTTTATTGGTTTGTCAACCATTGTGCTTCATTACTAGTAGACCATGTTACGGTCCTGGCCATATGTGTTGTTTTTATTTTGTTGTTCTTATAGGTGCCCTGCCTGATTGGCCGGATTGGGGGGCAGTACAGGAAGCTGATTGGTCCATCCTACACTTCCTGGAGTTTTAAAAGTACGGTTCCCAACAGCTAGCGAGGCTCTTTCTGGCAGCAGCACCTGTTTGCTGTTCTTGGTTTCCAAACCTTATTTAGCATTTTTGAATTGTTAGGTTTTCTGCCGTGGTTTTGTTCATAAATTGTATATTTTGTAAATAGTATTAGATCTGTAGGGGTGAACTGCCATTTTCTTTTGATTGTTTTCTCTTGTTTTCACATTTGGGAGTTAGGGTTAGCGACTGTCTTTTGGATTATTTATTTCTATCAGGCTAGCTAGCACTTTCTGTGGGAAATGGCTTATTTTGTTTATTATGTTGGCCTTGGTTCGCCCTGAGTTGTAGTGTCATGTTTTGTTTGACACTTTCTTTCGTTTAAAATAAATATCAGTCTGTTGGAACATCTCGATCCTGGATTTTGGTTTGGGGATCGGAGAGGGAACATGCTAATTTATTATTGTATGTTGCACCCTGACCCCCTAGACAGGGGCGTAACAGACCAGTACAGTTATAGTACTTTGCCACATTTATTTTCTTCTTAGCAAGTGTCATGCATTCTGCTTCTCCAGCGTTTTTAAGAGCTGTTGATGATGTCAAATGCAGCTTACGGCCACACCGCTCTCTAAGCGCCCGCTCTCGTCCGATCTTGGCAGCCAAATAGAGCCTGGCCTGGTTAGTACTTGGTAGGAAGACCGCCTGGGAATTCCAGGTGCTGTAAGCTTTTTTGCTTGGGTTTACGGGCAGCACAAGCTGGTGCTACTGCCTATTTATTCATAGAAATTGTTCTATATTTTCATCCAATTTTGTTCTTTCATTGCTGTTTTGCTACTTTATTGGTTTGTCAACCATCGTGCTTCTTTACTACTAGACCAGTACCGTTTTAGTACTTTGCCACATTTATCTTCTTCTTAGCGAGTGTCATGCTTTCCACTTCTCCAGCTGTTGCACTGATATTTCCATGCTGAACTGAGTTGTTCTGGCTCAAATATGAAGGCAAACCCACTTTCCTTTCAGTATTTTGCTGCATTTGGCAGAAACAGGCATATTTGCTCATTCGGCCTGAAAATGCTTTTAAGCGCATAAAAACTTACACTCTTGATTTCTGGCTAAATAAAAGCTGTTGCAATGATAATTCCATGCTGAACTGAGTTGTTCTGGGTCAAAAATGAAGGCAAACCCACTTTCCTTTCAGTATTTTCCTGCAATTGGCAGAAATCAGCTCATTCGGCCTGAAAATGCTTTTAAGCGCATAAAAACGTACACTCTTGATTTCTGGCTAAATAAACGCTGTTGCAATGATATTTCCATGCTGAACTGAGTTGTTCTGGGTCAAATATGAAGGCAAACCCACTTTCCTTTGAGTGTTTTGCTGCAATTGGCAGAAATCAGCTCATTCGGCCTGAAAATGCTTTTAAGCACATAAAAGCTTACACTCTTGATTTCTGGCTAAATAGAAGCTGTTGCAATGATATTTCCATGCTGAACTGAGTTGTTCTGGGTCAAATATGAAGGCAAACCCACTTTCCTTTCAGTATTTTGCTGCATTTGGCAGAAATCAGCTCATTCGGCCTGAAAATACTTTTAAGCACATAAAAACTTACACTCTTGATTTCTGGCTAAATAAAAGCTGTAGCAATGATATTTCCATGCTGAACTGAGTTGTTCTGGGTCAAAAATGAAGGCAAACCCACTTTCCTTTCAGTATTTTCCTGCAATTGGCAGAAATCAGCTCATTCGGCCTGAAAATGCTTTGAAGCGCATAAAAACTTACACTCTTGATTTCTGGCTAAATAAAAGCTGTAGCAATGATATTTCCATGATGAACTGAGTTGTTCTGGGTCAAATATGAAGGCAAACCCACTTTCCTTTCAGTATTTTGCTGCAATTGGCAGAAATCAGCTCATTCGGCCTGAAAATGCTTTTAAGCGCATAAAAACGTACACTCTTGATTTCTGGCTAAATAAAAGCTGTTGCAATGATATTTCCATGCTGAACTGAGTTGTTCTGGGTCAAAAATGAAGGCAAACCCACTTTCCTTTTAGTATTTTTCTGCATTTGGAAGAAACAATCATATTTGCTCATTCGGCCTGAAAATGCTTTTAAGCGCATAAAAACTTACACTCTTGATTTCTGGCTAAATAAAAGCTGTTGCAATGATATTTCCATGCTGAACTGAGTTGTTCTGGGTCAAATATGAAGGCAAACCCACTTTCCTTTCAGTATTTTGCTGCATTTGGCAGAAACAAGCATATTTGCCATTCGGCCTGAAAGTGCTTTTAAGCGCATAAAAACTTACACTCTTGATTTCTGGCTAAATAAAAGCTGTAGCAATGATATTTCCATGCTGAACTGAGTTGTTCTGGGTCAAATATGAAGGCAAACCCACTTTCCTTTCAGTATTTTGCTGCAATTGTCAGAAACAAGCGTATGTGCTCATTCGGCCTGAAAATGCTTTTAAGCGCATAAAAACTTACACTCTTGATTTCTGGCTAAATAAAAGCTGTAGCAATGATATTTCCATGCTGAACTGAGTTGTTCTGGGTCAAATATGAAGGCAAACCCACTTTCCTTTGAGTGTTTTGCTGCAATTGGCAGAAATCAGCTCATTCGGCCTGAAAATGCTTTTAAGCGCATAAAAACTTACACTCTTGATTTCTGGCTAAATAGAAGATGTTGCAATGATATTTCCATGCTGAACTGAGTTGTTCTGGGTCAAATATGAAGGCAAACCCACTTTCCTTTCAGTATTTTGCTGCATTTGGCAGAAACAATCATATTAGCTCATTCGGCCTGAAAATGCTTTTAAGCGCATAAAAACTTACACTCTTGATTTCTGGCTAAATAAAAGCTGTAGCAATGATATTTCCATGCTGAACTGAGTTGTTCTGGGTCAAATATGAAGGCAAACCCACTTTCCTTTCAGTATTTTGCTGCATTTGGCAGAAACAATCATATTAGCTCATTCGGCCTGAAAATGCTTTTAAGCGCATAAAAACTTACACTCTTGATTTCTGGCTAAATAAAAGCTGTAGCAATGATATTTCCATGATGAACTGAGTTGTTCTGGGTCAAATATGAAGGCAAACCCACTTTCCTTTGAGTATTTTGCTGCAATTGGCAGAAGTCAGCTCATTCGGCCTGAAAATGCTTTTAAGCGCATAAAAACGTACACTCTTGATTTCTGGCTAAATAAAAGCTGTAGCAATGATATTTCCATGCTGAACTGAGTTGTTCTGGGTCAAATATTAAGGCAAAACCACTTTCCTTTGAGTGTTTTGCTGCAATTGGCAGAAATCAGCTCATTCGGCCTGAAAATGCTTTTAAGCGCATAAAAACTTACACTCTTGATTTCTGGCTAAATAAAAGCTGTAGCAATGATATTTCCATGCTGAACTGAGTTGTTCTGGGTCAAAAATAAAGGCAAACCCACTTTCCTTTCAGTATTTTGCTGCATTTGGCAGAAACAAGCATATTTGCTAATTAGGCCTGAATTTGCTTTTAAGCGCATAAAAACTTACACTCTTGATTTCTGGCTAAATAAAAGCTGTAGCAATGATATTTCCATGCTGAACTGAGTTGTTCTGGGTCAAATATGAAGGCAAACCCACTTTCTTTTGAGTGTTTTGCTGCAATTGGCAGAAATCAGCTCATTCGGCCCGAAAATGCTTTTAAGCGCATAAAAACTTACACTCTTGATTTTTGGCTAAATAGAAGCTGTTGCAATGATATTTCCATGCTGAACTGAGTTGTTCTGGGTCAAATATGAAGGCAAACCCACTTTCCTTTCAGTATTTTGCTGCATTTGGTAGAAACAAGCATATTTGTTCAGTCGGCCAGAAAATTATTTTAAGCGCATAAAAACTTACACTCTTGATTTCTGGCTAAATAAAAGCTGTTGTTATGATATTGCGATGCTGAACTGAGTTGTTCTGGGTCAAAAATGAAGGCAAACCCACTTTCCTTTCAGTATTTTGCTGCAATTGGCAGAAGTCAGCTCATTCGGCCTGAAAATGCTTTTAAGCGCATAAAAACGTACACTCTTGATTTCTGGCTAAATAAAAGCTGTAGCAATGATATTTCCATGCTGAACTGAGTTGTTCTGGGTCAAATATTAAGGCAAACCCACTTTCCTTTGAGTGTTTTGCTGCAATTGGCAGAAATCAGCTCATTCGGCCTGAAAATGCTTTTAAGCGCATAAAAACTTACACTCTTGAGTTCTGGCTAAATAAAAGCTGTAGCAATGATATTTCCATGCTGAACTAAGTTGTTCTGGGTCAAAAATAAAGGCAAACCCACTTTCCTTTCAGTATTTTGCTGCATTTGGCAGAAACAAGCATATTTGCTAATTAGTCCTGAATTTGCTTTTAAGCGCGTAAAAACTTACACTCTTGATTTCTGGCTAAATAAAAGCTGTTGCAATGATATTTCCATGCTGAACTGAGTTGTTCTGGGTCAAATATGAAGGCAAACCCACTTTCCTTTGAGTATTTTGCTGCAATTGGCAGAAGTCAGCTCATTCGGCCTGAAAATGCTTTTAAGCGCATAAAAACTTACACTCTTGATTTCTGGCTAAATAAAAGCTGTAGCAATGATATTTCCATGCTGAACTGAGTTGTTCTGGGTCAAATATGAAGACAAACCCACTTTCCTTTCAGTATTTTGCTGCATTTGGCAGAAACAAGCATATTTGCTCATTAGCCCTGAAAATGCTTTTAAGCGCATAAAAACGTACACTCTTGATTTCTGAATAAATAAAGGCTGTTGCAATGATATTTCCATGCTGAACTGAGTTGTTCTGGGTCAAATATGAAGGCAAACCCACTTTCCTTTCAGCATTTTGCTGCAATTGGCAGAAATCAGCTCATTCGGCCTGAAAATGCTTTTAAGCGCATAAAAACTTACACTCTTGATTTCTGGCTAAATAAAAGCTGTTGCAATGATATTTCCATGCTGAACTGAGTTGTTCTGGCTCAAATATGAAGGCAAAGCCACTTTCCTTTCAGTATTTTGCTGCATTTGGCAGAAACAAGCATATTTGCCATTCGGCCTGAAAATGCTTTTAAGCGCATAAAAACTTACACTGTTGATTTCTGGCTAAATAAAAGCTGTAGCAATGATATTTCCATGCTGAACTGAGTTGTTCTGGGTCAAATATGAAGGCAAAACCACTTTCCTTTGAGTGTTTTGCTGCAATTGGCAGAAATCAGCTCATTCGGCCTGAAAATGCTTTTAAGCGCATAAAAACTTACACTCTTGATTTCTGGCTAAATAAAAGCTGTTGCAATGATATTTCCATGCTGAACTGAGTTGTTCTGGGTCAATTATGAAGGCAAACCCACTTTCCTTTCAGTATTTTGCTGCATTTGGCAGAAACAAGCATATTTGCACATTCGGCCTGAAAATGCTTTTAAGCGCATAAAAACGTACACTCTTGATTTCTGGCTAAATAGAAGCTGTTGCAATGATATTTTCATGCTGAACTGAGTTGTTCTGGGTCAAATATGAAGGCAAACCCACTTTCCTTTCAGTATTTTGCTGCATTTGGCAGAAACAATCATATTTGCTCATTCGGCCTGAAAATGCTTTTAAGCGCATAAAAACTTACACTCTTGATTTCTGGCTAAATAAAAGCTGTAGCAATGATATTGCGATGCCGAACTGAGTTGTTCTGGGTCAAATATGAAGGCAAACCCACTTTCCTTTCAGTATTTTGCTGCATTTGGCAGAAACAAGCATATTTGCCATTCGGCCTGAAAGTGCTTTTAAGCGCATAAAAACGTACACTCTTGATTTCTGGCTAAATAAAAGCTGTAGCAATGATATTTCCATGCTGAACTGAGTTGTTCTGGGTCAAATATGTAGGCAAACCCACTTTCCTTTGAGTGTTTTGCTGCAATTGGCAGAAATCAGCTCATTCGGCCTGAAAATGCTTTTAAGCGCATAAAAACTTACACTCTTGATTTCTGGCTAAATAGAAGATGTTGCAATGATATTTCCATGCTGAACTGAGTTGTTCTGGGTCAAATATGAAGGCAAACCCACTTTCCTTTCAGTATTTTGCTGCATTTGGCAGAAACAATCATATTAGCTCATTCGGCCTGAAAATGCTTTTAAGCGCATAAAAACTTACACTCTTGATTTCTGGCTAAATAAAAGCTGTAGCAATGATATTTCCATGCTGAACTGAGTTGTTCTGGGTCAAATATGAAGGCAAACCCACTTTCCTTTCAGTATTTTGCTGCATTTGGCAGAAACAAGCATATTTGCTAATTAGGCCTGAATTTGCTTTTAAGCGCATAAAAACTTACACTCTTGATTTCTGGCTAAATAAAAGCTGTAGCAATGATATTTCCATGCTGAACTGAGTTGTTCTGGGTCAAATATGAAGGCAAACCCACTTTCTTTTGAGTGTTTTGCTGCAATTGGCAGAAATCAGCTCATTCGGCCCGAAAATGCTTTTAAGCGCATAAAAACTTACACTCTTGATTTCTGGCTAAATAGAAGCTGTTGCAATGATATTTCCATGCTGAACTGAGTTGTTCTGGGTCAAATATGAAGGCAAACCCACTTTCCTTTCAGTATTTTGCTGCATTTGGTAGAAACAAGCATATTTGTTCAGTCGGCCAGAAAATTATTTTAAGCGCATAAAAACTTACACTCTTGATTTCTGGCTAAATAAAAGCTGTTGTTATGATATTGCGATGCTGAACTGAGTTGTTCTGGGTCAAAAATGAAGGCAAACCCACTTTCCTTTCAGTATTTTCCTGCAATTGGCAGAAATCTGCTCATTCGGCCTGAAAATGCTTTTAAGCGCATAAAAACTTACACTCTTGAGTTCTGGCTAAATAAAAGCTGTTGCAATGATATTTCCATGCTGAACTGAGTTGTTCTGGGTCAAATATGAAGGCAAACCCACTTTCCTTTGAGTATTTTGCTGCAATTGGTAGAAGTCAGCTCATTCGGCCTGAAAATGCTTTTAAGCGCATAAAACGTACACTCTTGATTTCTGGCTAAATAAAAGCTGTAGCAATGATATTTCCATGCTGAACTGAGTTGTTCTGGGTCAAATATTAAGGCAAACCCACTTTCCTTTGAGTGTTTTGCTGCAATTGGCAGAAATCAGCTCATTCGGCCTGAAAATGCTTTTAAGCGCATAAAAACTTACACTCTTGAGTTCTGGCTAAATAAAAGCTGTAGCAATGATATTTCCATGCTGAACTGAGTTGTTCTGGATCAAATATTAAGGCAAACCCACTTTCCTTTGAGTGTTTTGCTGCAATTGGCAGAAATCAGCTCATTCGGCCTGAAAATGCTTTTAAGCGCATAAAAACTTACACTCTTGAGTTCTGGCTAAATAAAAGCTGTAGCAATGATATTTCCATGCTGAACTGAGTTGTTCTGGGTCAAATATGAAGGCAAACCCACTTTCCTTTGAGTATTTTGCTGCAATTGGCAGAAGTCAGCTCATTCGGCCTGAAAATGCTTTTAAGCGCATAAAAACTTACACTCTTGATTTTTGGCTAAATAAAAGCTGTAGCAATGATATTTCCATGCTGAACTGAGTTGTTCTGGGTCAAATATGAAGACAAACCCACTTTCCTTTCAGTATTTTGCTGCATTTGGCAGAAACAAGCATATTTGCTAATTAGGCCTGAATTTGCTTTTAAGCGCATAAAAACTTACACTCTTGATTTCTGGCTAAATAAAAGCTGTAGCAATGATATTTCCATGCTGAACTGAGTTGTTCTGGGTCAAATATGAAGGCAAACCAACTTTCCTTTGAGTGTTTTGCTGCAATTGGCAGAAATCAGCTCATTCGGCCTGAAAATGCTTTTAAGCGCATAAAAACGTACACTCTTGATTTCTGGCTAAATAGAAGCTGTTGCAATGATATTTTCATGCTGAACTGAGTTGTTCTGGGTCAAATATGAAGGCAAACCCACTTTCCTTTCAGTATTTTGCTGCATTTGGCAGAAACAATCATATTTGCTCATTCGGCCTGAAAATGCTTTTAAGCGCATAAAAACTTACACTCTTGATTTCTGGCTAAATAAAAGCTGTAGCAATGATATTTCCATGATGAACTGAGTTGTTCTGTGTCAAATATGAAGGCAAACCCACTTTCCTTTCAGTATTTTGCTGCATTTGGCAGAAACAAGCATATTTGCTCATTAGCCCTGAAAATGCTTTTAAGCGCATAAAAACGTACACTCTTGATTTCTGAATAAATAAAAGCTGTAGCAATGATATTTCCATGCTGAACTGAGTTGTTCTGGGTCAAATATGAAGGCAAAACCACTTTCCTTTGAGTGTTTTGCTGCAATTGGCAGAAATCAGCTCATTCGGCCTGAAAATGCTTTTAAGCGCATAAAAACTTACACTCTTGATTTCTGGCTAAATAAAAGCTGTTGCAATGATATTTCCATGCTGAACTGAGTTGTTCTGGGTCAATTATGAAGGCAAACCCACTTTCCTTTCAGTATTTTGCTGCATTTGGCAGAAACAAGCATATTTGCTCATTCGGCCTGAAAATGCTTCTAAGCGCATAAAAACTTACACTCTTGATTTCTGGCTAAATAAAAGCTGTTGCAATGATATTTCCATGCTGAACTGAGTTGTTCTGGGTCAATTATGAAGGCAAACCCACTTTCCTTTCAGTATTTTGCTGCATTTGGCAGAAACAAGCATATTTGCTCATTCGGCGTGAAAATGCTTCTAAGCGCATAACAACTTACACTCTTGATTTCTGGCTAAAAAAAAGCTGTAGCAATGATATTTCCATGCTGAACTGAGTTGTTCTGGGTCAAATATGAAGGCAAACCCACTTTCCTTTCAGTATTTTGCTGCATTTGGCAGAAACAAGCATATTTGCTCATTCGGCCTGAAAATGCTTTTAAGCGCATAAAAAATTACACTCTTGATTTCTGAATAAATAAAAGATGTTGCATGATATTTCCATGCTGAACTGAGTTGTTCTGCTGCAATTGGCAGAAATCAGCTCATTCGGCCTGAAAATGCTTTTAAGCACATAAAAACTTACACTTTTGATTTCTGGCTAAATAAAAGCTGTAGCAATGATATTTCCATGCTGAACTGAGTTGTTCTGGGTCAAAAATAAAGGCAAACCCACTTTCCTTTCAGTATTTTGCTGCATTTGGCAGAAACAAGCATATTTGCTAATTAGGCCTGAATTTGCTTTTAAGCGCATAAAAACTTACACTCTTGATTTCTGGCTAAATAAAAGCTGTAGCAATGATATTGCGATGCCGAACTGAGTTGTTCTGGGTCAAATATGAAGGCAAACCCACTTTCCTTTCAGTATTTTGCTGCAATTGGCAGAAATCAGCTCATTCGGCCTGAAAATGCTTTTAAGCGCATAAAAACTTACACTCTTGATTTCTGGCTAAATAAAAGCTGTTGCAATGATATTTCCATGCTGAACTGAGTTGTTCTGGGTCAATTATGAAGGCAAACCCACTTTCTTTTGAGTGTTTTGCTGCAATTGGCAGAAATCAGCTCATTCGGCCCGAAAATGCTTTTAAGCGCATAAAAACTTACACTCTTGATTTCTGGCTAAATAGAAGCTGTTGCAATGATATTTCCATGCTGAACTGAGTTGTTCTGGGTCAAATATGAAGGCAAACCCACTTTCCTTTCAGTATTTTGCTGCATTTGGCAGAAACAAGCATATTTGCTCAGTCGGCCAGAAAATTATTTTAAGCGCATAAAAACTTACACTCTTGATTTCTGGCTAAATAAAAGCTGTTGTTATGATATTGCGATGCTGAACTGAGTTGTTCTGGGTCAAAAATGAAGGCAAACCCACTTTCCTTTCAGTATTTTCCTGCAATTGGCAGAAATCTGCTCATTCGGCCTGAAAATGCTTTTAAGCGCATAAAAACTTACACTCTTGAGTTCTGGCTAAATAAAAGCTGTTGCAATGATATTTCCATGCTGAACTCAGTTGTTCTGGGTCAAATATGAAGGCAAACCCACTTTCCTTTCAGTATTTTGCTGCATTTGGCAGAAACAAGCATATTTGCTAATTAGGCCTGAATTTGCTTTTAAGCGCATAAAAACTTACACTCTTGATTTCTGGCTAAATAAAAGCTGTAGCAATGATATTTCCATGCTGAACTGAGTTGTTCTGGGTCAAATATGAAGGCAAACCCACTTTCCTTTGAGTATTTTGCTGCAATTGGCAGAAGTCAGCTCATTCGGCCTGAAAATGCTTTTAAGCGCATAAAAACGTACACTCTTGATTTCTGGCTAAATAAAAGCTGTAGCAATGATATTTCCATGCTGAACTGAGTTGTTCTGGGTCAAATATTAAGGCAAACCCACTTTCCTTTGAGTGTTTTGCTGCAATTGGCAGAAATCAGCTCATTCGGCCTGAAAATGCTTTTAAGCGCATAAAAACTTACACTCTTGAGTTCTGGCTAAATAAAAGCTGTAGCAATGATATTTCCATGCTGAACTAAGTTGTTCTGGGTCAAAAATAAAGGCAAACCCACTTTCCTTTCAGTATTTTGCTGCATTTGGCAGAAACAAGCATATTTGCTAATTAGGCCTGAATTTGCTTTTAAGCGCGTAAAAACTTACACTCTTGATTTCTGGCTAAATAAAAGCTGTAGCAATGATATTTCCATGCTGAACTGAGTTATTCTGGGTCAAATATGAAGACAAACCCACTTTCCTTTTAGTATTTTGCTGCATTTGGCAGAAACAAGCATATTTGCTCATTCGGCCTGAAAATGCTTCTAAGCGCATAAAAACTTACACTCTTGATTTCTGAATAAATAAAAGCTGTTGCATGATATTTCCATGCTGAACTGAGTTGTTCTGGGTCAAATATGAAGGCAAACCCACTTTCCTTTGAGTGTTTTGCTGCAATTGGCAGAAATCAGCTCATTCGGCCTGAAAATGCTTTTAAGCACATAAAAGCTTACACTCTTGATTTCTGGCTAAATAGAAACTGTTGCAATGATATTTCCATGCTGAACTGAGTTGTTCTGGGTCAAATATGAAGGCAAACCCACTTTCCTTTTAGTATTTTGCTGCATTTGGCAGAAACAAGCATATTTGCACATTCGGCCTGAAAATGCTTTTAAGCGCATAAAAACGTACACTCTTGATTTCTGGCTAAAAAGAAGCTGTTGCAATGATATTTTCATGCTGAACTGAGTTGTTCTGGGTCAAATATGAAGGCAAACCCACTTTCCTTTCAGTATTTTGCTGCATTTGGCAGAAACAATCATATTTGCTCATTCGGCCTGAAAATGCTTTTAAGCGCATAAAAACTTACACTCTTGATTTCTGGCTAAATAAAAGCTGTAGCAATGATATTTCCATGCTGAACTGAGTTGTTCTGGGTCAAATATGAAGGCAAAACCACTTTCCTTTGAGTGTTTTGCTGCAATTGGCAGAAATCAGCTCATTCGGCCTGAAAATGCTTTTAAGCGCATAAAAACTTACACTCTTGATTTCTGGCTAAATAAAAGCTGTAGCAATGATATTTCCATGCTGAACTGAGTTGTTCTGGGTCAAAAATAAAGGCAAACCCACTTTCCTTTCAGTATTTTGCTGCATTTGGCAGAAACAAGCATATTTGCTAATTAGGCCTGAAAATGCTTCTAAGCGCATAAAAACTTACACTCTTGATTTCTGAATAAATAAAAGCTGTTGCATGATATTTCCATGCTGAACTGAGTTGTTCTGGGTCAAATATGAAGGCAAACCCACTTTCCTTTGAGTGTTTTGCTGCAATTGGCAGAAATCAGCTCATTCGGCCTGAAAATGCTTTTAAGCACATAAAAACTTACACTTTTGATTTCTGGCTAAATAAAAGCTGTAGCAATGATATTTCCATGCTGAACTGAGTTGTTCTGGGTCAAAAATAAAGGCAAACCCACTTTCCTTTCAGTATTTTGCTGCATTTGGCAGAAACAAGCATATTTGCTAATTAGGCCTGAATTTGCTTTTAAGCGCATAAAAACTTACACTCTTGATTTCTGGCTAAATAAAAGCTGTTGCATGATATTTCCATGCTGAACTGAGTTGTTCTGGGTCAAATATGAAGGCAAACCCACTTTCCTTTCAGTATTTTGCTGCAATTGGCAGAAATCAGCTCATTCGGCCTGAAAATGCTTTTAAGCACATAAAAGCTTACACTCTTGATTTCTGGCTAAATAGAAACTGTTGCAATGATATTTCCATGCTAAACTGAGTTGTTCTGGGTCAAATATGAAGGCAAACCCACTTTCCTTTCAGTATTTAGCTGCAATTGGCAGAAATCAGCTCATTCGGCCTGAAAATGCTTTTAAGCGCATAAAAACTTACACTCTTGATTTCTGGCTAAATAAAAGCTGTTGCAATGATATTTCCATGCTGAACTGAGTTGTTCTGGGTCAAATATGAAGGCAAACCCACTTTCCTTTCAGTATTTTGCTGCATTTGGCAGAAACAAGCATATTTGCTCATTCGGCCTGAAAATGCTTTTATGCGCATAAAAACTTACACTCTTGATTTCTGGCTACATAAAAGATGTTGCGATGATATTTCCATGATGAACTGAGTTGTTCTAGGTCAAATATGAAAGCAAACCCACTTTCCTTTCAGTATTTTGCTGCATTTGGCAGAAACAAGCATATTTGCTAATTCGGCCTGAAAATGCTTTTAAGCGCATAAAAACTTCCACTCTTGATTTCTGGCTAAATAAAAGATGTTGCGATGATATTTCCATGATGAACTGAGTTGTTCTAGGTCAAATATGAAAGCAAACCCACTTTCCTTTCAGTATTTTGCTGCATTTGGCAGAAACAAGCATATTTGCTAATTCGGCCTGAAAATGCTTTTAAGCGCATAAAAACTTCCACTCTTGATTTCTGGCTAAATAAAAGATGTTGCGATGATATTTCTATGCTGAACTGAGTTGTTCTGGGTCAAATATGAAGGTAAACCCACTTTCCTTTCAGTATTTTGCTGCATTTGGCAGAAACAAGCATATTTGTTGATTCGGCCTTCTTCTTCTTTTCCTTTCGGCTGCTCCCTTTCAGGGGTCGCCACAGCGAATCATGTGCCTCCATCTAACTCTGTCCTCTGCATCCTCTTCACTCACACCAACTAACTTCATGTCCTCCCTCACTACATCCATAAATCTCCTCTTTGGTCTTCCTCTAGACCTCCTGCCTGGCATCTGAACATGTCCAAACCACCTCAATCTGGCCTCTCTGACTTTATCTCCAAAACATCTAACATGAGCTGTCCCTCTGATGTACTCATTCCTGATCCTGTCCATCCTCGTCACTCCCAAAGAGAACCTCAACATCTTAAGCTCTGCTACCTCCAGCTCTGCCTCCTGTCTTTTCTTCAGTGCCACTGTCTCTAAGCCGAACAACATTGCTGGTCTCACCACCGTCTTGAACACCTTTCCTTTCATTCTCGCTGAGACTCTTTTATCACACAACACACCTGACACTTTTCTCCACCCGTTCCAACCTGCCTGCACTCGCCTCTTCACCTCTTTTCCACACTCACCGTTGCTCTGAACCGTTGACCCTAAATACTTAAAGTCCTGCACCTTCTTCACCTCTGCTCCCTGTAACCTCACCGTTCCACCTGGGTCCCTCTCATTCACACACATGTATTCTGTCTTGCTGCGGCTAAGCTTCATTCCTCTGTTTTCCAGAGCAGACCTCCACCACTCTAGATTTTCCTCCACCTGCTCCCTGCTCTCACTACAAATAACAATGTCATCTGCAAACATCATAGTCCAGGGAGATTCTTGTCTAACCTCATCTGTCAGTCTGTCCATCACCAGAGCAAACAAGAAGGGGCTCAAAGCCGATCCTTGATGCAGACCCACCTCCACCTTGAACTCCTCTGTCACACCTACTGCACCTCACCACTGTCTTACAGCTCTCATACATGTCCTGCACCACTCTAACATACTTCTCTGACACTCCAGACGTCCTCATACAATACCACAGCTCCTCTCTCGGCACCCTGTCATACGCTTTCTCTAAATCTACGCAGACACAATGCAACTCCCTATGACCCTCTCTGTACTTCTCCATCAGCGTCCTCAAAGCAAATACTGCATCTGTTGTACTCTTTCTAGGCATGAAACCATATTGCTGCTCACAAATACTCACCTCTGCGCTTAGCCGAGCTTCCACTACTCTTTCCCACAACTTCATTGTGTGACTCATCAGCTTTATTCCTCTGTAGTTGCCACAGCTCTGCACATCTCCCTTGTTCTTAAAAATTGGTACCAGTACACTTTTCCTCCAGTCCTCTGGCATCCTCTCACTCTCCAAGATCTTGTTAAACAAACTAGTCAAAAACTCTACTGCCGCCTCTCCTAGACACTTCCATACCTCCACAGGTATGTCATCAGGACCAACTGCCTTTCCACTCTTCATCCTCTTCAATGTCCTCCTCACTTCACTCTTACTAATCTTTGCTACTTCCTGCTCCACAACAGTCACCTCTTCTACTCTTCGTTCCCTTTCATTTTCCTCGTTCATCAACTCTTCAAAGTACTCCTTCCATCTTCCCATCACACTCCTGGCACCTGTCAATACATTTCCATCCTTATCTTTAATCACCCTAACCTGCTGCACATCCTTTCCATCTCTATCTCTTTGTCTGGCCAACCTGTACAAATCCACCTCTCCCTCTTTAGTGTCCAACCTAGCATACAAGTCCTCATATGCTCTTTGTTTGGCCTGTGCCACCTCTATCTTCACCTTACGCTGTATCTCCCTGTACTCCTGTCTACTCTCTTCAGTCCTCTCAGTGTCCCACTTCTTCTTAGCTAACCTCTTTCTCTGTATACACTCCTGAACTTCCTCGTTCCACCACCAAGTCTCCTTGTCCGCTTTCCTCTTTCCAGATGACACACCGAGTACCCTCCTACCTGTCTCCCTGATCAAATTAGCTGTAGTAGTCCAGTCATCTGGAAGCACCTCCAAACCACCCAGAGTCTGTCTCAGCTCCTCCCTGAAAACTAAACGACATTCTTCCTTTTTCAACTTCCACCACTTTGTCCGCTGCTCTGCCTTAGTCCTCCTTATCTTCCTCACCACCAGCATCATTTTACACACCACCATCCTGTGTTGTCTGGCTACACTCTCCCCTACCAATGCTTTACAGTCACTGATCTCTTTCAGATTACAACGTCTACACAAGATGTAGTCTACCTGAGTGCTTCTCCCTCCGCTCTTGTACGTCACCCTATGTTCCTGCCTCTTCTGAAAGAAAGTGTTTACTACAGCCATTTCCATCCTCTTTGCAAAGTCAACCACCATCTGACCTTCTGCGTTCCTGTCCTGAACACCAAACCTGCCCATAACAGTCTCATCACCTCTGTTCCCTTCACCTACATGCCCATTGAAATCTGCACCAATGACAACTCTCTCACCTCTGGGGATGCTCTGCATCACTTCATCTAACTCACTCCAGAATTTCTCCTTCTCTTCTAACTCACATCCTACCTGTGGGGCATAACCACTCACAACATTGAACATCACCCCTTCAACTTCCAGCTTCAGACTCATCAACCTGTCTGATACTCTTTTCACCTCTAGAACATTCCTCACAAAATCCTCTTTCAATATAACTCCTACTCCATTTCTCTTCCTATCTGACCCATGGTAAAACAACTTGAACCCTGCTCCTAAGCTTCTAGCCTTGCTACCTTTCCACCTGGTCTCCTGGACACACAGTATGTCCACCTTCCTTCTCTGCATCATGTCGATCAACTCCCTAGCCTTCCCTGTCATAGTACCAACATTCAAAGTCCCTACTGTCAGTCCTACATTCTTAGCTTTCCTCTTCTCTCTTTGCCTACGAACACACCTTCCTCCTCTTCTTCTTCGTCTTCGACCAACAGTAGTCCAATTTCCACCGGTACCCTGTAGGTCAACAGCACAGTTGGTTAGCGACTGTCTTTTGGTTTGTTTATTTCTATCAGGCTAGCTAGCACTTTCTGTGGGAAATGGCTTAATTTGTTTATTATGTTGGCCTTGGTTCGCCCTGAGTTGTAGTGTCATGTTTTGTTTGACACTTTCTTTCGTTTAAAATAAATATCATTCTGTTGGAACATCTCGATCCTGGATTTTGGTTTGGGGATCGGAGAGGGAACATGCTAATTTATCTTTGTATGTTGCACCCTGACCCCCTAGACAGGGGCGTAACAGACCAGTACAGTTATAGTACTTTGTACTTTGCCACATTTATCTTCTTCTTAGCAAGTGTCATGCATTCTGCTTCTCCAGCATTTTTAAGAGCTGTTGATGATGTCAAATGCAGCTTACGGCCACACCGCTCTCTAAGCGCCCGATCTCGTCCGATCTCGGCAGCCAAATAGAGCCGGGCCTGGTTAGTACTTGGTAGGAAGACCGCGTGGGAATACCAGGTGCTGTAAGCTTTTTTGCTTGGGTTTACGGGCAGCACAAGCTGGTGTTACTGCCTATTTATTCATAGAAATTGTTCTATATTTTCATCAAATTTTGTTCTTTCATTACTGTTTTGCTACTTTATTGGTTTGTCAACCATCGTGCTTCATTACTAGTAGACCATGTTACGGTCCTGGCCATATGTGTTGTTTTTATTTTCTTGTTCTTATAGGTGGCCTGCCTGATTGGCCGGATTGGGGGGCAGTACAGGAAGCTGATTGGTCCATCCTACACTTCCTGGAGTTTTAAAAGTACGGTTCCCAACAGCTAGCGAGGCTCTTTCTGGCAGCAGCACCTGTTTGCTGTTCTTGGTTTCCAAACCTTATTTAGCATTTTTGAATTGTTAGGTTTTGTGCCGTGGTTTTGTTTATAAATTGTATATTTTGTAAATAGTATTAAATCTTTAGGGGTGAACAGCCATTTTCTTTTGATTGTTTTCTCTTGTTTTCACATTAGGGAGTTAGGGTTAGCGACTGTCTTTTGGTTTGTTTATTTCTATCAGGCTAGCTAGCACTTTCTGTGGGAAATGGCTTATTTTGTTTATTATGTTGGCCTTGGTTCGCCCTGAGTTGTAGTGTCATGTTTTGTTTGACACTTTCTTTCGTTTAAAATAAATATCATTCTGTTGGAACATCTCGATACTGGAGTTTGGTTTGGGGATCGGAGAGGGAACATGCTAATTTATCTTTGTATGTTGCACCCTGACCCCCTGGACAGGGGCGTAACAGACCAGTACAGTTATAGTACTTTTTACTTTGCCACATTTATGTTCTTCTTAGCAAGTGTCATGCATTCTGCTTCTCCAGCGTTTTTAAGAGCTGTTGATGATGTCAAATGCAGCTTACGGCCACACCGCTCTCTAAGCGCCCGATCTCGCCCGATCTCGGCAGCCAAATAGAGCCGGGCCTGGTTAGTACTTGGTAGGAAGACCGCGTGGGAATACCAGGTGCTGTAAGCTTTTTTGCTTGGGTTTACGGGCAGCACAAGCTGGTGTTACTGCCTATTTATTCATAGAAATTGTTCTATATTTTCATCAAATTTTGTTCTTTCATTGCTGTTTTGCTACTTTATTGGTTTCTCAACCATCGTGCTTCATTACTAGTAGACCATGTTAAATAAATTGTATATTTTGTAAATAGTATTAAATCTGTAGGGGTGAACTGCCATTTTCTTGGACTGTTTTCACATTAGGGAGTAAGGGTTAGCGACTGTCTTTTGGTTTGTTTATTTCTATCAGGCTAGCTAGCACTTTCTATGGGAAATGGCTTATTTTGTTTATTATGTTGGCCTTGGTTCGCCCTGAGTTGTAGTGTCATGTTTTGTTTGACACTTTCTTTCGTTTAAAATAAATATCATTCTGTTGGAACATCTCGATCCTGGATTTTGGTTTGGGGATCGGAGAAGGAACATGCTAATTTATCTTTGTATGTTGCACCCTGACCCCCTGGACAGGGGCGTAACAGACCAGTACAGTTATAGTACTTTGTACTTTGCCACATTTATCTTCTTCTTAGCAAGTTTCATGCATTCTGCTTCTCCAACGTTTTTATGCAGCTTACGGCCACACCGCTCTCTAAGCGCCCGATCTCGTCCGATCTCGGCAGCCAAATAGAGCAGGTCCTGGATAGTACTTGGTAGGAAGACCGCCTGGGAATACCAGGTGCTGTAAGCTTTTTTGCTTGGGTTTACGGGCAGCACAAGCTGGTGTTACTGCCTATTTTTTTATAGAAATTGTTCTATATTTTCATCAAATTTTGTTCTTTTATTGCTGTTTTGCTACTTTATTGGTTTGTCAACCATCGTGCTTCATTACTAGTAGACCATGTTACGGTCCTGGCCATATGTGTTGTTTTTTTTTTTTTGTTGTTCTTATAGGTGCCCTGCCTGATTGGCCGGATTGGGGGGCAGTACAGGAAGCTGATTGGTCCATCCTACACTTCCTGGAGTTTTAAAAGTACGGTTCCCAACAGCTAGCGAGGCTCTTTCTGGCAGCAGCACCTGTTTGCTGTTCTTGGTTTCCAAACCTTATTTAGCATTTTTGAATTGTTAGGTTTTGTGCCGTGGTTTTGTTTATAAATTGTATATTTTGTAAATAGTATTAAATCTGTAGGGGTGAACAGCCATTTTCTTTTGATTGTTTTCTCTTGTTTTCACATTAGGGAGTTAGGGTTAGCGACTGTCTTTTGGTTTGTTTATTTCTATCAGGCTAGCTAGCACTTTCTGTGGGAAATGGCTTATTTTGTTTATTATGTTGGCCTTGGTTCGCCCTGAGTTGTAGTGTCATGTTTTGTTTGACACTTTCTTTCGTTTAAAATAAATATCATTCTGTTGGAACATCTCGATACTGGAGTTTGGTTTGGGGATCGGAGAGGGAACATGCTAATTTATCTTTGTATGTTGCACCCTGACCCCCTGGACAGGGGCGTAACAGACCAGTACAGTTATTTTACTTTGTACTTTGCCACATTTATCTTCTTCTTAGCAAGTGTCATGCATTCTGCTTCTCCAGCGTTTTTAAGAGCTGTTGATGATGTCAAATGCAGCTTACGGCCACACCGCTCTCTAAGCGCCCGATCTCGGCAGCCAAATAGAGCCGGGCCTGGTTAGTACTTGGTAGGAAGACCGCGTGGGAATACCAGGTGCTGTAAGCTTTTTTGCTTGGGTTTACGGGCAGCACAAGCTGGTGTTACTGCCTATTTATTCATAGAAATTGTTCTATATTTTCATCAAATTTTGTTCTTTCATTACTGTTTTGCTACTTTATTGGTTTGCCAACCATCGTGCTTCATTACTAGTAGACCATGTTACGGTCCTGGCCATATGTGTTGTTTTTATTTTCTTGTTCTTATAGGTGCCCTGCCTGATTGGCCGGATTGGGGGGCAGTACAGGAAGCTGATTGGTCCATCCTACACTTCCTGGAGTTTTAAAAGTACGGTTCCCAACAGCTAGCGAGGCTCTTTCTGGCAGCAGCACCTGTTTGCTGTTCTTGGTTTCCAAACTTTATTTAGCATTTTTGAATTGTTAGGTTTTATGCCGTGGTTTTGTTTATAAATTGTATATTTTGTAAATAGTATTAAATCTGTAGGGGTGAACAGCCATTTTCTTTTGATTGTTTTCTCTTGTTTTCACATTAGGGAGTTAGGGTTAGCGACTGTCTTTTGGTTTGTTTATTTCTATCAGGCTAGCTAGCACGTTCTGTGGGAAATGGCTTATTTTGTTTATTATGTTGGCCTTGGTTCGCCCTGAGTTGTAGTGTCATGTTTTGTTTGACACTTTCTTTCGTTTAAAATAAATATCATTCTGTTGGAACATCTCGATCCTGGATTTTGGTTTGGGGATCGGAGAGGGAACATGCTAATTTATCTTTGTATGTTACACCCTGACCCCCTAGACAGGGGCGTAACAGACCAGTACAGTTATAGTACTTTGTACTTTGCCACATTTATCTTCTTCTTAGCAAGTGTCATGCATTCTGCTTCTCCAGCGTTTTTAAGAGCTGTTGATGATGTCAAATGCAGCTTACGGCCACACCGCTCTCTAAGCGCCCGATCTCGTCCGATCTCGGCAGCCAAATAGAGCCGGGCCTGGTTAGTACTTGGTAGGAAGACCCCGTGGGAATACCAGGTGCTGTAAGCTTTTTTGCTTGGGTTTACGGGCAGCACAAGCTGGTGTTACTGCCTATTTATTCATAGAAATTGTTCTATATTTTCATCAAATTTTGTTCTTTCATTACTGTTTTGCTACTTTATTGGTTTGTCAACCATCGTGCTTCATTACTAGTAGACCATGTTACGGTCCTGGCCATATGTGTTGTTTTTTTTTTGTTGTTCTTATAGGTGCCCTGCCTGATTGGCCGGATTGGGGGGCAGTACAGGAAGCTGATTGGTCCATCCTACACTTCCTGGAGTTTTAAAAGTACGGTTCCCAACAGCTAGCGAGGCTCTTTCTGGCAGCAGCACCTGTTTGCTGTTCTTGGTTTCCAAACCTTATTTAGCATTTTTGAATTGTTAGGTTTTGTGCCGTGGTTTTGTTTATAAATTGTATATTTTGTAAATAGTATTAAATCTGTAGGGGTGAACAGCCATTTTCTTTGGACTGTTTTCACATTAGGGAGTTAGGGTTAGCGACTGTCTTTTGGATTGTTTATTTCTATCAGGCTAGCTAGCACTTTCTGTGGGAAATGGCTTATTTTGTTTATTATGTTGGCCTTGGTTCGCCCTGAGTTGTAGTGTCATGTTTTGTTTGACACTTTCTTTCGTTTAAAATAAATATCATTCTGTTGGAACATCTCGATACTGGAGTTTGGTTTGGGGATCGGAGAGGGAACATGCTAATTTATCTTTGTATGTTGCACCCTGACCCCCTGGACAGGGGCGTAACAGACCAGTACAGTTATAGTACTTTGTACTTTGCCACATTTATCTTCTTCTTAGCAAGTGTCATGCATTCTGCTTCACCAGCATTTTTAAGAGCTGTTGATGATGTCAAATGCAGCTTACGGCCACAACGCTCTCTAAGCGCCCGATCTCGTCCGATCTCGGCAGCCAAATAGAGCCGGGCCTGGTTAGTACTTGGTAGGAAGACCGCGTGGGAATACCAGGTGCTGTAAGCTTTTTTGCTTGGGTTTACGGGCAGCACAAGCTGGTGTTACTGCCTATTTATTCATAGAAATTGTTCTATATTTTCATCAAATTTTGTTCTTTCATTACTGTTTTGCTACTTTATTGGTTTGCCAACCATCGTGCTTCATTACTAGTAGACCATGTTACGGTCCTGGCCATATGTGTTGTTTTTATTTTCTTGTTCTTATAGGTGCCCTGCCTGATTGGCCGGATTGGGGGGCAGTACAGGAAGCTGATTGGTCCATCCTACACTTCCTGGAGTTTTAAAAGTACGGTTCCCAACAGCTAGCGAGGCTCTTTCTGGCAGCAGCACCTGTTTGCTGTTCTTGGTTTCCAAACTTTATTTAGCATTTTTGAATTGTTAGGTTTTATGCCGTGGTTTTGTTTATAAATTGTATATTTTGTAAATAGTATTAAATCTGTAGGGGTGAACAGCCATTTTCTTTTGATTGTTTTCTCTTGTTTTCACATTAGGGAGTTAGGGTTAGCGACTGTCTTTTGGTTTGTTTATTTCTATCAGGCTAGCTAGCACGTTCTGTGGGAAATGGCTTATTTTGTTTATTATGTTGGCCTTGGTTCGCCCTGAGTTGTAGTGTCATGTTTTGTTTGACACTTTCTTTCGTTTAAAATAAATATCATTCTGTTGGAACATCTCGATCCTGGATTTTGGTTTGGGGATCGGAGAGGGAACATGCTAATTTATCTTTGTATGTTACACCCTGACCCCCTAGACAGGGGCGTAACAGACCAGTACAGTTATAGTACTTTGTACTTTGCCACATTTATCTTCTTCTTAGCAAGTGTCATGCATTCTGCTTCTCCAGCGTTTTTAAGAGCTGTTGATGATGTCAAATGCAGCTTACGGCCACACCGCTCTCTAAGCGCCCGATCTCGGCAGCCAAATAGAGCCGGGCCTGGTTAGTACTTGGTAGGAAGACCGCCTGGGAATACCAGGTGCTGTAAGCTTTTTTGCTTGGGTTTACGGGCAGCACAAGCTGGTGTTACTGCCTATTTATTCATAGAAATTGTTCTATATTTTCATCAAATTTTGTTCTTTCATTGCTGTTTTGCTACTTTATTGGTTTGTCAACCATCGTGCTTCATTACTAGTAGACCATGTTACGGTCCTGGCCATATGTGTTGTTTTTATTTTGTTGTTCTTATAGGTGCCCTGCCTGATTGGCCGGATTGGGGGGCAGTACAGGAAGCTGATTGGTCCATCCTACACTTCCTGGAGTTTTAAAAGTACGGTTCCCAACAGCTAGCGAGGCTCTTTCTGGCAGCAGCACCTGTTTGCTGTTCTTGGTTTCCAAACTTTATTTAGCATTTTTGAATTGTTAGGTTTTATGCCGTGGTTTTGTTTATAAATTGTATATTTTGTAAATAGTATTAAATCTGTAGGGGTGAACTGCCATTTTCTTTGGATTGTTTTCACATTTGGGAGTTAGGGTTAGCGACTGTCTTTTGGTTTGTTTATTTCTATCAGGCTAGCTAGCACTTTCTGTGGGAAATGGCTTATTTTGTTTATTATGTTGGCCTTGGTTCGCCCTGAGTTGTAGTGTCATGTTTTGTTTGACACTTTCTTTCGTTTAAAATAAATATCATTCTGTTGGAACATCTCGATCCTGGATTTTGGTTTGGGGATTGGAGAGGGAACATGCTAATTTATCTTTGTATGTTGCACCCTGACCCCCTGGACAGGGGCGTAACAGACCAGTACAGTTATAGTACTTTGTACTTTGCCACATTTATCTTCTTCTTAGCAAGTTTCATGCATTCTGCTTCTCCAACGTTTTTAAGAGCTGTTGATGATGTCAAATGCAGCTTACGGCCACACCGCTCTCTAAGCGCCCGATCTCGGCAGCCAAATAGAGCCGGGCCTGGTTAGTACTTGGTAGGAAGACCGCCTGGGAATACCAGGTGCTGTAAACTTTTTTGTTTGGGTTTACGGGCAGCACAAACTGGTGTTACTGCCCATTTATTCATAGAAATTGTTGTATATTTTCATCAAATTTTGTTCTTTCATTACTGTTTTGCTACTTTATTGGTTTGTCAACCATCGTGCTTCATTACTAGTAGACCATGTTACGGTCCTGGCCATATATGTTGTTTTTGATTTCTTGTTCTTATAGGTGCCCTGCCTGATTGGCCGGATTGAGGGGCAGTACAGGAAGCTGATTGGTCCATCCTACACTTCCTGGAGTTTTAAAAGTACGGTTCCCAACAGCTAGCAAGGCTCTTTCTGGCAGCAACACCTGTTTGCTGTTCTTGGTTTCCAAACCTTATTTAGCATTTTTGAATTGTTAGGTTTTGTGCCGTGGTTTTGTTTATAAATTGTATATTTTGTAATTCGTATTAAATCTGTAGGGTTGAATAGCCATTTTCATTGGACTGTTTTCACATTAGGGAGTTAGGGTTAGCGACTGTCTTTTGGTTTGTTTATTTCTATCAGGCTAGCTAGCACTTTCTGTGGGAAATGGCTTATTTTGTTTATTATGTTGGCCTTGGTTCGCCCTGAGTTGTAGTGTCATGTTTTGTTTGACACTTTCTTTCGTTTAAAATAAATATCATTCTGTTGGAACATGTCGATCCTGGATTTTGGTTTGGGGATCGGAGAGGGAACATGCTAATTTATCTTTGTATGTTGCACCCTGACCCCCTAGACAGGGGCGTAACAGACCAGTACAGTTATAGTACTTTGTACTTTGCCACATTTATCTTCTTCTTAGCAAGTGTCATGCATTCTGCTTCTCCAGCATTTTTAAGAGCTGTTGATGATGTCAAATGCAGCTTACGGCCACACCGCTCTCTAAGCGCCCGATCTCGTCCGATCTCGGCAGCCAAATAGAGCCGGGCCTGGTTAGTACTTGGTAGGAAGACCGCGTGGGAATACCAGGTGCTGTAAGCTTTTTTGCTTGGGTTTACGGGCAGCACAAGCTGGTGTTACTGCCTATTTATTCATAGAAATTGTTCTATATTTTCATCAAATTTTGTTCTTTCATTACTGTTTTGCTACTTTATTGGTTTGTCAACCATCGTGCTTCATTACTAGTAGACCATGTTACGGTCCTGGCCATATGTGTTGTTTTTATTTTCTTGTTCTTATAGGTGCCCTGCCTGATTGGCCGGATTGAGGGGCAGTACAGGAAGCTGATTGGTCCATCCTACACTTCCTGGAGTTTTAAAAGTACGGTTCCCAACAGCTAGCGAGACTGTTTCTGGCAGCAGCACCTGTTTGCTGTTCTTGGTTTCCAAACCTTATTTAGCATTTTTGAATTGTTAGGTTTTGTGCCGTGGTTTTGTTTATAAATTGTATATTTTGTAAATAGTATTAAATCTGTAGGGGTGAACTGCCATTTTCTTGGACTGTTTTCCCATTAGGGAGTAAGGGTTAGCGACTGTCTTTTGGTTTGTTTCTTTCTATCAGGCTAGCTAGCACTTTCTGTGGGAAATGGCTTATTTTGTTTATTATGTTGGCCTTGGTTCGCCCTGAGTTGTAGTGTCATGTTTTGTTTGACACTTTCTGTCGTTTAAAATAAATATCATTCTGTTGGAACATCTCAATCCTGGATTTTGGTTTGAGGATCGGAGAGGGAACATGCAAATTTATCTTTGTATGTTGCACCCTGAGCCACTAGACAGGGGCGTAACAGACCAGTACAGTTATAGTACTTTGTACTTTGCCACATTTATCTTCTTCTTAGCAAGTGTCATGCATTCTGCTTCTCCAGCGTTTTTAAGAGCTGTTGATGATGTCAAATGCAGCTTACGGCCACACCGCTCTCTAAGCGCCCGATCTCGCCCGATCTCGGCAGCCAAATAGAGCCGGGCCTGGTTAGTACTTGGTAGGAAGACCGCCTGGGAATACCAGGTGCTGTAAGCTTTTTTGCTTGGGTTTACGGGCAGCACAAGCTGGTGTTACTGCCTATTTATTCATAGAAATTGTTCTATATTTTCATCAAATTTTGTTCTTTCATTGCTGTTTTGCTACTTTATTGGTTTGCCAACCATCGTGCTTCATTACTAGTAGACCATGTTACGGTCCTGGCCATATGTGTTGTTTTTATTTTCTTGTTCTTATAGGTGCCCTGCCTGATTGGCCGGATTGGGGGGAAGTACAGGAAGCTGATTGGTCCATCCTACACTTCCTGGAGTTTTAAAAGTACGGTTCCCAACAGCTAGCGAGGCTCTTTCTGGCAGCAGCACCTGTTTGCTGTTCTTGGTTTCCAAATCTTATTTAGCATTTTTGAATTGTTAGGTTTTGTGCCGTGGTTTTGTTTATAAATTGTATATTTTGTAAATAGTATTAAATCTGTAGGGGTGAACAGCCATTTTCTTTTGATTGTTTTCTCTTGTTTTCACATTAGGGAGTTAGGGTTAGCGACTGTCTTTTGGTTTGTTTATTTCTAGCATTTTCTGTGGGAAATGGCTTATTTTGTTTATTATGTTGGCCTTGGTTCGCCCTGAGTTGTAGTGTCATGTTTTGTTTGACACTTTCTTTCGTTTAAAATAAATATCATTCTGTTGGAACATCTCGATCCTGGATTTTGGTTTGGGGATCGGAGAGGGAACATGCTAATTTATCTTTGTATGTTGCACCCTGAGCCCCTAGACAGGGGCGTAACAGACCAGTACAGTTATAGTACTTTGTACTTTGCCACATTTATCTTCTTCTTAGCAAGTGTCATGCATTCTGCTTCTCCAGCGTTTTTAAGAGCTGTTGATGATGTCAAATGCAGCTTACGGCCACACCGCTCTCTAAGCGCCCGATCTCGCCCGATCTCGGCAGCCAAATAGAGCCGGGCCTGGTTAGTACTTGGTAGGAAGACCGCCTGGGAATACCAGGTGCTGTAAGCTTTTTTGCTTGGGTTTACGGGCAGCTCAAGCTGGTGTTACTGCCTATTTATTCATAGAAATTGTTCTATATTTTCATCAAATTTTGCTCTTTCATTGCTGTTTTGCTACTTTATTGGTTTGTCAACCATCGTGCTTCATTACTAGTAGACCATGTTACGGTCCTGGCCATATGTGTTGTTTTTATTTTCTTGTTCTTATAGGTGCCCTGCCTGATTGGCCGGATTTGGGGGAAGTACAGGAAGCTGATTGGTCCATCCTACACTTGCTGGAGTTTTAAAAGTACGGTTCCCAACAGCTAGCGAGGCTCTTTCTGGCAGCAGCACCTGTTTGCTGTTCTTGGTTTCCAAATCTTATTTAGCATTTTTGAATTGTTAGGTTTTGTGCCGTGGTTTTGTTTATAAATTGTATATTTTGTAAATAGTATTAAATCTGTAGGGGTGAACTGCCATTTTCTTTTGATTGTTTTCTCTTGTTTTCACATTAGGGAGTTAGGGTTAGCGACTATCTTTTGGTTTGTTTATTTCTATCAGGCTAGCTAGCACTTTCTGTGGGAAATGGCTTATTTTGTTTATTTTGTTGGCCTTGGTTCGCCCTGAGTTGTAGTGTCATGTTTTGTTTGACACTTTCTTTCGTTTAAAATAAATATCATTCTGTTGGAACATCTCAATCCTGGATTTTGGTTTGAGGATCGGAGAGGGAACGTGCAAATTTATCTTTGTATGTTGCACCCTGACCCCCTGGACAAGGGCGTAACAGACCAGTAGAGTCATAGTACTTTGTACTTTGCCACATTTATCTTCTTCTTAGCAAGTGTCATGCATTCTGCTTCTCCAGCGTTTTTAAGAGCTGTTGATGATGTCAAATGCAGCTTACGGCCACACCGCTCTCTAAGCGCCCGATCTCGTCGGATCTCGGCAGCCAAATAGGGCCGGGCCTGGTTAGTACTTGGTAGGAAGACCGCCTGGGAATACCAGGTGCTGTAAGCTTTTTTGCTTGGGTTTACGGGCAGCACAAGCTGGTGTTACTGCCTATTTATTCATAGAAATTGTTCTATATTTTCATCAAATTTTGTTCTTTCATTGCTGTTTTGCTACTTTATTGGTTTGCCAACCATCGTGCTTCATTACTAGTAGACCATGTTACGGTCCTGGCCATATGTGTTGTTTTTATTTTCTTGTTCTTACAGGTGCCCTGCCTGATTGGCCGGATTGGGGGGCAGTACAGGAAGCTGATTGGTCCATCCTACACTTCCTGGAGTTTTAAAAGTACGGTTCCCAACAGCTAGCGAGGCTCTTTCTGGCATCAGCACCTGTTTGCTGTTCTTGGTTTCCAAACCTTATTTAGCATTTTTGAATTGTTAGGTTTTGTGCCGTGGTTTTGTTTATAAATTGTATATTTTGTAAATAGTATTAAATCTGTAGGGGTGAACTGCCATTTTCTTTGGACTGTTTTCACATTAGGGAGTTAGGGTTAGCGACTGTCTTTTGGTTTGTTTATTTCTATCAGGCTAGCTAGCACTTTCTGTGGGAAATGGCTTATTTTGTTTGTTATGTTGGCCTTGGTTCGCCCTGAGTTGTAGTGTCATGTTTTGTTTGACACTTTCTTTCGTTTAAAATAAATATCATTCTGTTGGAACATCTCGATCCTGGATTTTGGTTTGGGGATCGGAGAGGGAACATGCTAATTTATCTTTGTATGTTGCACCCTGACCCCCTAGACAGGGGCGTAACAGACCAGTACAGTTATAGTACTTTGTACTTTGCCACATTTATCTTCTTCTTAGCAAGTGTCATGCATTCTGCTTCTCCAGCGTTTTTAAGAGCTGTTGATGATGTCAAATGCAGCTTACGGCCACACCGCTCTCTAAGCGCCCGATCTCGTCCGATCTCGGCAGCCAAATAGAGCTGGGCCTGGTTAGTACTTGGTAGGAAGACCGCCTGGGAATACCAGGTGCTGTAAGCTTTTTTGCTTGGGTTTACGGGCAGCACAAGCTGGTGTTACTGCCTATTTATTCATAGAAATTGTTCTATATTTTCATCAAATTTTGTTCTTTCATTGCTGTTTTGCTACTTTATTGGTTTGTCAACCATCGTGCTTCATTACTAGTAGACCATGTTACGGTCCTGGCCATATGTGTTGTTTTTATTTTGTTGTTCTTATAGGTGCCCTGCCTGATTGGCCAGATTTGGGGGAAGTACAGGAAGCTGATTGGTCCATCCTACACTTCCTGGAGTTTTAAAAGTACGGTTCCCAACAGCTAGCGAGGCTCTTTCTGGCATCAGCACCTGTTTGCTGTTCTTGGTTTCCAAACCTTATTTAGCATTTTTGAATTGTTAGGTTTTGTGCCGTGGTTTTGTTTATAAATTGTATATTTTGTAAATAGTATTAAATCTGTAGGGGTGAACTGCCATTTTCTTTGGACTGTTTTCACATTAGGGAGTTAGGGTTAGCGACTGTCTTTTGGTTTGTTTATTTCTATCAGGCTAGCTAGCACTTTCTGTGGGAAATGGCTTATTTTGTTTATTATGTTGGCCTTGGTTCGCCCTGAGTTGTAGTGTCATGTTTTGTTTGACACTTTCTTTTGTTTAAAATAAATATCATTCTGTTGGAACATCTCGATCCTGGATTTTGGTTTGGGGATCGGAGAGGGAACATGCTAATTTATCTTTGTATGTTGCACCCTGACCCCCTAGACAGGGGCGTAACAGACCAGTACAGTTATAGTACTTTGCCACATTTATTTTCTTCTTAGCAAGTGTCATGCATTCTGCTTCTCCAGCGTTTTTAAGAGCTGTTGATGATGTCAAATGCAGCTTACGGCCACACCGCTCTCTAAGCGCCCGATCTCGTCCGATCTCGGCAGAAAATAGGGCCGGGCCTTGTTAGTACTTGGTAGGAAGACCGCCTGGGAATTCCAGGTGCTGTAAGCTTTTTTGATTGGGTTTACGGGCAGCACAAGCTGGTGTTACTGCCTATTTATTCATAGAAATTGTTCTATATTTTCATCAAATTTTGTTCTTTCATTGCTGTTTTGCTACATTATTGGTTTGTCAACCATCGTGCTTCATTACTAGTAGACCATGTTACGGTCCTGGCCATATGTGTTGTTTTTATTTTGTTGTTCTTATAGGTGCCCTGCCTGATTGGCCGGATTGAGGGGCAGTACAAGAAGCTGATTGGTCCATCCTACACTTCCTGGAGTTTTAAAAGTACGGTTCCCAACAGCTAGCGAGGCTCTTTCTGGCAGCAGCACCTGTTTGCTGTTCTTGGTTTCCAAACCTTATTTAGCATTTTTGAATTGTTAGGTTTTGTGCCGTGGTTTTGTTTATAAATTGTATATTTTGTAATTCGTATTAAATCTGTAGGGGTGAACTGCCATTTTCTTGGACTGTTTTCCCATTAGGGAGTAAGGGTTAGCGACTGTCTTTTGGTTTGTTTCTTTCTATCAGGCTAGCTAGCACTTTCTGTGGGAAATGGCTTATTTTGTTTATTATGTTGGCCTTGGTTCGCCCTGAGTTGTAGTGTCATGTTTTGTTTGACACTTTCTTTCGTTTAAAATAAATATTATTCTGTTGGAACATCTCGATCCTGGATTTTGGTTTGGGGATCGGAGAGGGAACATGCTAATTTATCTTTGTATGTTGCACCCTGAGCCACTAGACAGGGGCGTAACAGACCAGTACAGTTATAGTACTTTGTACTTTGCCACATTTATCTTCTTCTTAGCAAGTGTCATGCATTCTGCTTCTCCAGCGTTTTTAAGAGCTGTTGATGATGTCAAATGCAGCTTACGGCCACACCGCTCTCTAAGCGCCCGATCTCGCCCGATCTCGGCAGCCAAATAGAGCCGGGCCTGGTTAGTACTTGGTAGGAAGACCGCCTGGGAATACCAGGTGCTGTAAGCTTTTTTGCTTGGGTTTACGGGCAGCTCAAGCTGGTGTTACTGCCTATTTATTCATAGAAATTGTTCTATATTTTCATCAAATTTTGTTCTTTCATTGCTGTCGTGCTACTTTATTTGTTTGTCAACCATCGTGCTTCATCACTAGTAGACCATGTTACGGTCCTGGCCATATGTGTTGTTTTTATTTTCTTGTTCTTATAGGTGCCCTGCCTGATTGGCCGGATTTGGGGGAAGTACAGGAAGCTGATTGGTCCATCCTACACTTCCTGGAGTTTTAAAAGTACGGTTCCCAACAGCTAGCGAGGCTCTTTCTGGCATCAGCACCTGTTTGCTGTTCTTGGTTTCCAAACCTTATTTAGCATTTTTGAATTGTTAGGTTTTGTGCCGTGGTTTTGTTTATAAATTGTGTATTTTGTAAATAGTATTAAATCTGTTGGGGTGAACAGCCATTTTCTTTTGATTGTTTTCTCTTGTTTTCACATTAGGGAGTTAGGGTTAGCGACTGTCTTTTGGTTTGTTTATTTCTATCAGGCTAGCTAGCATTTTCTGTGGGAAATGGCTTATTTTGTTTATTATGTTGGCCTTGGTTCGCCCTGAGTTGTAGTGTCATGTTTTGTTTGACACTTTCTTTCGTTTAAAATAAATATCATTCTGTTGGAACATCTCGATCCTGGATTTTGGTTTGGGGATTGGAGAGGGAACATGCTAATTTATCTTTGTATGTTGCACCCTGACCCCCTGGACAGGGGCGTAACAGACCAGTACAGTTATAGTACTTTGTACTTTGCCACATTTATCTTCTTCTTAGCAAGTTTCATGCATTCTGCTTCTCCAACGTTTTTAAGAGCTGTTGATGATGTCAAATGCAGCTTACGGCCACACCGCTCTCTAAGCGCCCGATCTCGGCAGCCAAATAGAGCCGGGCCTGGTTAGTACTTGGTAGGAAGACCGCCTGGGAATACCAGGTGCTGTAAACTTTTTTGTTTGGGTTTACGGGCAGCACAAACTGGTGTTACTGCCCATTTATTCATAGAAATTGTTGTATATTTTCATCAAATTTTGTTCTTTCATTACTGTTTTGCTACTTTATTGGTTTGTCAACCATCGTGCTTCATTACTAGTAGACCATGTTACGGTCCTGGCCATATATGTTGTTTTTGATTTCTTGTTCTTATAGGTGCCCTGCCTGATTGGCCGGATTGAGGGGCAGTACAGGAAGCTGATTGGTCCATCCTACACTTCCTGGAGTTTTAAAAGTACGGTTCCCAACAGCTAGCGAGGCTCTTTCTGGCAGCAACACCTGTTTGCTGTTCTTGGTTTCCAAACCTTATTTAGCATTTTTGAATTGTTAGGTTTTGTGCCGTGGTTTTGTTTATAAATTGTATATTTTGTAATTCGTATTAAATCTGTAGGGTTGAATAGCCATTTTCATTGGACTGTTTTCACATTAGGGAGTTAGGGTTAGCGACTGTCTTTTGGTTTGTTTATTTCTATCAGGCTAGCTAGCACTTTCTGTGGGAAATGGCTTATTTTGTTTATTATGTTGGCCTTGGTTCGCCCTGAGTTGTAGTGTCATGTTTTGTTTGACACTTTCTTTCGTTTAAAATAAATATCATTCTGTTGGAACATGTCGATCCTGGATTTTGGTTTGGGGATCGGAGAGGGAACATGCTAATTTATCTTTGTATGTTGCACCCTGACCCCCTAGACAGGGGCGTAACAGACCAGTACAGTTATAGTACTTTGTACTTTGCCACATTTATCTTCTTCTTAGCAAGTGTCATGCATTCTGCTTCTCCAGCATTTTTAAGAGCTGTTGATGATGTCAAATGCAGCTTACGGCCACACCGCTCTCTAAGCGCCCGATCTCGTCCGATCTCGGCAGCCAAATAGAGCCGGGCCTGGTTAGTACTTGGTAGGAAGACCGCGTGGGAATACCAGGTGCTGTAAGCTTTTTTGCTTGGGTTTACGGGCAGCACAAGCTGGTGTTACTGCCTATTTATTCATAGAAATTGTTCTATATTTTCATCAAATTTTGTTCTTTCATTACTGTTTTGCTACTTTATTGGTTTGTCAACCATCGTGCTTCATTACTAGTAGACCATGTTACGGTCCTGGCCATATGTGTTGTTTTTATTTTCTTGTTCTTATAGGTGCCCTGCCTGATTGGCCGGATTGAGGGGCAGTACAGGAAGCTGATTGGTCCATCCTACACTTCCTGGAGTTTTAAAAGTACGGTTCCCAACAGCTAGCGAGACTGTTTCTGGCAGCAGCACCTGTTTGCTGTTCTTGGTTTCCAAACCTTATTTAGCATTTTTGAATTGTTAGGTTTTGTGCCGTGGTTTTGTTTATAAATTGTATATTTTGTAAATAGTATTAAATCTGTAGGGGTGAACTGCCATTTTCTTGGACTGTTTTCCCATTAGGGAGTAAGGGTTAGCGACTGTCTTTTGGTTTGTTTCTTTCTATCAGGCTAGCTAGCACTTTCTGTGGGAAATGGCTTATTTTGTTTATTATGTTGGCCTTGGTTCGCCCTGAGTTGTAGTGTCATGTTTTGTTTGACACTTTCTGTCGTTTAAAATAAATATCATTCTGTTGGAACATCTCAATCCTGGATTTTGGTTTGAGGATCGGAGAGGGAACATGCAAATTTATCTTTGTATGTTGCACCCTGAGCCACTAGACAGGGGCGTAACAGACCAGTACAGTTATAGTACTTTGTACTTTGCCACATTTATCTTCTTCTTAGCAAGTGTCATGCATTCTGCTTCTCCAGCGTTTTTAAGAGCTGTTGATGATGTCAAATGCAGCTTACGGCCACACCGCTCTCTAAGCGCCCGATCTCGCCCGATCTCGGCAGCCAAATAGAGCCGGGCCTGGTTAGTACTTGGTAGGAAGACCGCCTGGGAATACCAGGTGCTGTAAGCTTTTTTGCTTGGGTTTACGGGCAGCACAAGCTGGTGTTACTGCCTATTTATTCATAGAAATTGTTCTATATTTTCATCAAATTTTGTTCTTTCATTGCTGTTTTGCTACTTTATTGGTTTGCCAACCATCGTGCTTCATTACTAGTAGACCATGTTACGGTCCTGGCCATATGTGTTGTTTTTATTTTCTTGTTCTTATAGGTGCCCTGCCTGATTGGCCGGATTGGGGGGAAGTACAGGAAGCTGATTGGTCCATCCTACACTTCCTGGAGTTTTAAAAGTACGGTTCCCAACAGCTAGCGAGGCTCTTTCTGGCAGCAGCACCTGTTTGCTGTTCTTGGTTTCCAAATCTTATTTAGCATTTTTGAATTGTTAGGTTTTGTGCCGTGGTTTTGTTTATAAATTGTATATTTTGTAAATAGTATTAAATCTGTAGGGGTGAACAGCCATTTTCTTTTGATTGTTTTCTCTTGTTTTCACATTAGGGAGTTAGGGTTAGCGACTGTCTTTTGGTTTGTTTATTTCTAGCATTTTCTGTGGGAAATGGCTTATTTTGTTTATTATGTTGGCCTTGGTTCGCCCTGAGTTGTAGTGTCATGTTTTGTTTGACACTTTCTTTCGTTTAAAATAAATATCATTCTGTTGGAACATCTCGATCCTGGATTTTGGTTTGGGGATCGGAGAGGGAACATGCTAATTTATCTTTGTATGTTGCACCCTGAGCCCCTAGACAGGGGCGTAACAGACCAGTACAGTTATAGTACTTTGTACTTTGCCACATTTATCTTCTTCTTAGCAAGTGTCATGCATTCTGCTTCTCCAGCGTTTTTAAGAGCTGTTGATGATGTCAAATGCAGCTTACGGCCACACCGCTCTCTAAGCGCCCGATCTCGCCCGATCTCGGCAGCCAAATAGAGCCGGGCCTGGTTAGTACTTGGTAGGAAGACCGCCTGGGAATACCAGGTGCTGTAAGCTTTTTTGCTTGGGTTTACGGGCAGCTCAAGCTGGTGTTACTGCCTATTTATTCATAGAAATTGTTCTATATTTTCATCAAATTTTGCTCTTTCATTGCTGTTTTGCTACTTTATTGGTTTGTCAACCATCGTGCTTCATTACTAGTAGACCATGTTACGGTCCTGGCCATATGTGTTGTTTTTATTTTCTTGTTCTTATAGGTGCCCTGCCTGATTGGCCGGATTTGGGGGAAGTACAGGAAGCTGATTGGTCCATCCTACACTTGCTGGAGTTTTAAAAGTACGGTTCCCAACAGCTAGCGAGGCTCTTTCTGGCAGCAGCACCTGTTTGCTGTTCTTGGTTTCCAAATCTTATTTAGCATTTTTGAATTGTTAGGTTTTGTGCCGTGGTTTTGTTTATAAATTGTATATTTTGTAAATAGTATTAAATCTGTAGGGGTGAACTGCCATTTTCTTTTGATTGTTTTCTCTTGTTTTCACATTAGGGAGTTAGGGTTAGCGACTATCTTTTGGTTTGTTTATTTCTATCAGGCTAGCTAGCACTTTCTGTGGGAAATGGCTTATTTTGTTTATTTTGTTGGCCTTGGTTCGCCCTGAGTTGTAGTGTCATGTTTTGTTTGACACTTTCTTTCGTTTAAAATAAATATCATTCTGTTGGAACATCTCAATCCTGGATTTTGGTTTGAGGATCGGAGAGGGAACGTGCAAATTTATCTTTGTATGTTGCACCCTGACCCCCTGGACAAGGGCGTAACAGACCAGTAGAGTCATAGTACTTTGTACTTTGCCACATTTATCTTCTTCTTAGCAAGTGTCATGCATTCTGCTTCTCCAGCGTTTTTAAGAGCTGTTGATGATGTCAAATGCAGCTTACGGCCACACCGCTCTCTAAGCGCCCGATCTCGTCGGATCTCGGCAGCCAAATAGGGCCGGGCCTGGTTAGTACTTGGTAGGAAGACCGCCTGGGAATACCAGGTGCTGTAAGCTTTTTTGCTTGGGTTTACGGGCAGCACAAGCTGGTGTTACTGCCTATTTATTCATAGAAATTGTTCTATATTTTCATCAAATTTTGTTCTTTCATTGCTGTTTTGCTACTTTATTGGTTTGCCAACCATCGTGCTTCATTACTAGTAGACCATGTTACGGTCCTGGCCATATGTGTTGTTTTTATTTTCTTGTTCTTACAGGTGCCCTGCCTGATTGGCCGGATTGGGGGGCAGTACAGGAAGCTGATTGGTCCATCCTACACTTCCTGGAGTTTTAAAAGTACGGTTCCCAACAGCTAGCGAGGCTCTTTCTGGCATCAGCACCTGTTTGCTGTTCTTGGTTTCCAAACCTTATTTAGCATTTTTGAATTGTTAGGTTTTGTGCCGTGGTTTTGTTTATAAATTGTATATTTTGTAAATAGTATTAAATCTGTAGGGGTGAACTGCCATTTTCTTTGGACTGTTTTCACATTAGGGAGTTAGGGTTAGCGACTGTCTTTTGGTTTGTTTATTTCTATCAGGCTAGCTAGCACTTTCTGTGGGAAATGGCTTATTTTGTTTGTTATGTTGGCCTTGGTTCGCCCTGAGTTGTAGTGTCATGTTTTGTTTGACACTTTCTTTCGTTTAAAATAAATATCATTCTGTTGGAACATCTCGATCCTGGATTTTGGTTTGGGGATCGGAGAGGGAACATGCTAATTTATCTTTGTATGTTGCACCCTGACCCCCTAGACAGGGGCGTAACAGACCAGTACAGTTATAGTACTTTGTACTTTGCCACATTTATCTTCTTCTTAGCAAGTGTCATGCATTCTGCTTCTCCAGCGTTTTTAAGAGCTGTTGATGATGTCAAATGCAGCTTACGGCCACACCGCTCTCTAAGCGCCCGATCTCGTCCGATCTCGGCAGCCAAATAGAGCTGGGCCTGGTTAGTACTTGGTAGGAAGACCGCCTGGGAATACCAGGTGCTGTAAGCTTTTTTGCTTGGGTTTACGGGCAGCACAAGCTGGTGTTACTGCCTATTTATTCATAGAAATTGTTCTATATTTTCATCAAATTTTGTTCTTTCATTGCTGTTTTGCTACTTTATTGGTTTGTCAACCATCGTGCTTCATTACTAGTAGACCATGTTACGGTCCTGGCCATATGTGTTGTTTTTATTTTGTTGTTCTTATAGGTGCCCTGCCTGATTGGCCAGATTTGGGGGAAGTACAGGAAGCTGATTGGTCCATCCTACACTTCCTGGAGTTTTAAAAGTACGGTTCCCAACAGCTAGCGAGGCTCTTTCTGGCAGCAGCACCTGTTTGCTGTTCTTGGTTTCCAAACCTTATTTAGCATTTTTGAATTGTTAGGTTTTGTGCCGTGGTTTTGTTTATAAATTGTATATTTTGTAAATAGTATTAAATCTGTAGGGGTGAACAGCCATTTTCTTTTGATTGTTTTCTCTTGTTTTCACATTAGGGAGTTAGGGTTAGCGACTGTCTTTTGGTTTGTTTATTTCTAGCATTTTCTGTGGGAAATGGCTTATTTTGTTTATTATGTTGGCCTTGGTTCGCCCTGAGTTGTAGTGTCATGTTTTGTTTGACACTTTCTTTCGTTTAAAATAAATATCATTCTGTTGGAACATCTCGATCCTGGATTTTGGTTTGGGGATCGGAGAGGGAACATGCTAATTTATCTTTGTATGTTGCACCCTGAGCCCCTAGACAGGGGCGTAACAGACCAGTACAGTTATAGTACTTTGTACTTTGCCACATTTATCTTCTTCTTAGCAAGTGTCATGCATTCTGCTTCTCCAGCGTTTTTAAGAGCTGTTGATGATGTCAAATGCAGCTTACGGCCACACCGCTCTCTAAGCGCCCGATCTCGCCCGATCTCGGCAGCCAAATAGAGCCGGGCCTGGTTAGTACTTGGTAGGAAGACCGCCTGGGAATACCAGGTGCTGTAAGCTTTTTTGCTTGGGTTTACGGGCAGCTCAAGCTGGTGTTACTGCCTATTTATTCATAGAAATTGTTCTATATTTTCATCAAATTTTGCTCTTTCATTGCTGTTTTGCTACTTTATTGGTTTGTCAACCATCGTGCTTCATTACTAGTAGACCATGTTACGGTCCTGGCCATATGTGTTGTTTTTATTTTCTTGTTCTTATAGGTGCCCTGCCTGATTGGCCGGATTTGGGGGAAGTACAGGAAGCTGATTGGTCCATCCTACACTTGCTGGAGTTTTAAAAGTACGGTTCCCAACAGCTAGCGAGGCTCTTTCTGGCAGCAGCACCTGTTTGCTGTTCTTGGTTTCCAAATCTTATTTAGCATTTTTGAATTGTTAGGTTTTGTGCCGTGGTTTTGTTTATAAATTGTATATTTTGTAAATAGTATTAAATCTGTAGGGGTGAACTGCCATTTTCTTTTGATTGTTTTCTCTTGTTTTCACATTAGGGAGTTAGGGTTAGCGACTATCTTTTGGTTTGTTTATTTCTATCAGGCTAGCTAGCACTTTCTGTGGGAAATGGCTTATTTTGTTTATTTTGTTGGCCTTGGTTCGCCCTGAGTTGTAGTGTCATGTTTTGTTTGACACTTTCTTTCGTTTAAAATAAATATCATTCTGTTGGAACATCTCAATCCTGGATTTTGGTTTGAGGATCGGAGAGGGAACGTGCAAATTTATCTTTGTATGTTGCACCCTGACCCCCTGGACAAGGGCGTAACAGACCAGTAGAGTCATAGTACTTTGTACTTTGCCACATTTATCTTCTTCTTAGCAAGTGTCATGCATTCTGCTTCTCCAGCGTTTTTAAGAGCTGTTGATGATGTCAAATGCAGCTTACGGCCACACCGCTCTCTAAGCGCCCGATCTCGTCGGATCTCGGCAGCCAAATAGGGCCGGGCCTGGTTAGTACTTGGTAGGAAGACCGCCTGGGAATACCAGGTGCTGTAAGCTTTTTTGCTTGGGTTTACGGGCAGCACAAGCTGGTGTTACTGCCTATTTATTCATAGAAATTGTTCTATATTTTCATCAAATTTTGTTCTTTCATTGCTGTTTTGCTACTTTATTGGTTTGCCAACCATCGTGCTTCATTACTAGTAGACCATGTTACGGTCCTGGCCATATGTGTTGTTTTTATTTTCTTGTTCTTACAGGTGCCCTGCCTGATTGGCCGGATTGGGGGGCAGTACAGGAAGCTGATTGGTCCATCCTACACTTCCTGGAGTTTTAAAAGTACGGTTCCCAACAGCTAGCGAGGCTCTTTCTGGCATCAGCACCTGTTTGCTGTTCTTGGTTTCCAAACCTTATTTAGCATTTTTGAATTGTTAGGTTTTGTGCCGTGGTTTTGTTTATAAATTGTATATTTTGTAAATAGTATTAAATCTGTAGGGGTGAACTGCCATTTTCTTTGGACTGTTTTCACATTAGGGAGTTAGGGTTAGCGACTGTCTTTTGGTTTGTTTATTTCTATCAGGCTAGCTAGCACTTTCTGTGGGAAATGGCTTATTTTGTTTGTTATGTTGGCCTTGGTTCGCCCTGAGTTGTAGTGTCATGTTTTGTTTGACACTTTCTTTCGTTTAAAATAAATATCATTCTGTTGGAACATCTCGATCCTGGATTTTGGTTTGGGGATCGGAGAGGGAACATGCTAATTTATCTTTGTATGTTGCACCCTGACCCCCTAGACAGGGGCGTAACAGACCAGTACAGTTATAGTACTTTGTACTTTGCCACATTTATCTTCTTCTTAGCAAGTGTCATGCATTCTGCTTCTCCAGCGTTTTTAAGAGCTGTTGATGATGTCAAATGCAGCTTACGGCCACACCGCTCTCTAAGCGCCCGATCTCGTCCGATCTCGGCAGCCAAATAGAGCTGGGCCTGGTTAGTACTTGGTAGGAAGACCGCCTGGGAATACCAGGTGCTGTAAGCTTTTTTGCTTGGGTTTACGGGCAGCACAAGCTGGTGTTACTGCCTATTTATTCATAGAAATTGTTCTATATTTTCATCAAATTTTGTTCTTTCATTGCTGTTTTGCTACTTTATTGGTTTGTCAACCATCGTGCTTCATTACTAGTAGACCATGTTACGGTCCTGGCCATATGTGTTGTTTTTATTTTGTTGTTCTTATAGGTGCCCTGCCTGATTGGCCAGATTTGGGGGAAGTACAGGAAGCTGATTGGTCCATCCTACACTTCCTGGAGTTTTAAAAGTACGGTTCCCAACAGCTAGCGAGGCTCTTTCTGGCATCAGCACCTGTTTGCTGTTCTTGGTTTCCAAACCTTATTTAGCATTTTTGAATTGTTAGGTTTTGTGCCGTGGTTTTGTTTATAAATTGTATATTTTGTAAATAGTATTAAATCTGTAGGGGTGAACTGCCATTTTCTTTGGACTGTTTTCACATTAGGGAGTTAGGGTTAGCGACTGTCTTTTGGTTTGTTTATTTCTATCAGGCTAGCTAGCACTTTCTGTGGGAAATGGCTTATTTTGTTTATTATGTTGGCCTTGGTTCGCCCTGAGTTGTAGTGTCATGTTTTGTTTGACACTTTCTTTTGTTTAAAATAAATATCATTCTGTTGGAACATCTCGATCCTGGATTTTGGTTTGGGGATCGGAGAGGGAACATGCTAATTTATCTTTGTATGTTGCACCCTGACCCCCTAGACAGGGGCGTAACAGACCAGTACAGTTATAGTACTTTGCCACATTTATTTTCTTCTTAGCAAGTGTCATGCATTCTGCTTCTCCAGCGTTTTTAAGAGCTGTTGATGATGTCAAATGCAGCTTACGGCCACACCGCTCTCTAAGCGCCCGATCTCGTCCGATCTCGGCAGAAAATAGGGCCGGGCCTTGTTAGTACTTGGTAGGAAGACCGCCTGGGAATTCCAGGTGCTGTAAGCTTTTTTGATTGGGTTTACGGGCAGCACAAGCTGGTGTTACTGCCTATTTATTCATAGAAATTGTTCTATATTTTCATCAAATTTTGTTCTTTCATTGCTGTTTTGCTACATTATTGGTTTGTCAACCATCGTGCTTCATTACTAGTAGACCATGTTACGGTCCTGGCCATATGTGTTGTTTTTATTTTGTTGTTCTTATAGGTGCCCTGCCTGATTGGCCGGATTGAGGGGCAGTACAAGAAGCTGATTGGTCCATCCTACACTTCCTGGAGTTTTAAAAGTACGGTTCCCAACAGCTAGCGAGGCTCTTTCTGGCAGCAGCACCTGTTTGCTGTTCTTGGTTTCCAAACCTTATTTAGCATTTTTGAATTGTTAGGTTTTGTGCCGTGGTTTTGTTTATAAATTGTATATTTTGTAATTCGTATTAAATCTGTAGGGGTGAACTGCCATTTTCTTGGACTGTTTTCCCATTAGGGAGTAAGGGTTAGCGACTGTCTTTTGGTTTGTTTCTTTCTATCAGGCTAGCTAGCACTTTCTGTGGGAAATGGCTTATTTTGTTTATTATGTTGGCCTTGGTTCGCCCTGAGTTGTAGTGTCATGTTTTGTTTGACACTTTCTTTCGTTTAAAATAAATATTATTCTGTTGGAACATCTCGATCCTGGATTTTGGTTTGGGGATCGGAGAGGGAACATGCTAATTTATCTTTGTATGTTGCACCCTGAGCCACTAGACAGGGGCGTAACAGACCAGTACAGTTATAGTACTTTGTACTTTGCCACATTTATCTTCTTCTTAGCAAGTGTCATGCATTCTGCTTCTCCAGCGTTTTTAAGAGCTGTTGATGATGTCAAATGCAGCTTACGGCCACACCGCTCTCTAAGCGCCCGATCTCGCCCGATCTCGGCAGCCAAATAGAGCCGGGCCTGGTTAGTACTTGGTAGGAAGACCGCCTGGGAATACCAGGTGCTGTAAGCTTTTTTGCTTGGGTTTACGGGCAGCTCAAGCTGGTGTTACTGCCTATTTATTCATAGAAATTGTTCTATATTTTCATCAAATTTTGTTCTTTCATTGCTGTCGTGCTACTTTATTTGTTTGTCAACCATCGTGCTTCATCACTAGTAGACCATGTTACGGTCCTGGCCATATGTGTTGTTTTTATTTTCTTGTTCTTATAGGTGCCCTGCCTGATTGGCCGGATTTGGGGGAAGTACAGGAAGCTGATTGGTCCATCCTACACTTCCTGGAGTTTTAAAAGTACGGTTCCCAACAGCTAGCGAGGCTCTTTCTGGCATCAGCACCTGTTTGCTGTTCTTGGTTTCCAAACCTTATTTAGCATTTTTGAATTGTTAGGTTTTGTGCCGTGGTTTTGTTTATAAATTGTGTATTTTGTAAATAGTATTAAATCTGTTGGGGTGAACAGCCATTTTCTTTTGATTGTTTTCTCTTGTTTTCACATTAGGGAGTTAGGGTTAGCGACTGTCTTTTGGTTTGTTTATTTCTATCAGGCTAGCTAGCATTTTCTGTGGGAAATGGCTTATTTTGTTTATTATGTTGGCCTTGGTTCGCCCTGAGTTGTAGTGTCATGTTTTGTTTGACACTTTCTTTCGTTTAAAATAAATATCATTCTGTTGGAACATCTCGATCCTGGATTTTGGTTTGGGGATTGGAGAGGGAACATGCTAATTTATCTTTGTATGTTGCACCCTGACCCCCTGGACAGGGGCGTAACAGACCAGTACAGTTATAGTACTTTGTACTTTGCCACATTTATCTTCTTCTTAGCAAGTTTCATGCATTCTGCTTCTCCAACGTTTTTAAGAGCTGTTGATGATGTCAAATGCAGCTTACGGCCACACCGCTCTCTAAGCGCCCGATCTCGGCAGCCAAATAGAGCCGGGCCTGGTTAGTACTTGGTAGGAAGACCGCCTGGGAATACCAGGTGCTGTAAACTTTTTTGTTTGGGTTTACGGGCAGCACAAACTGGTGTTACTGCCCATTTATTCATAGAAATTGTTGTATATTTTCATCAAATTTTGTTCTTTCATTACTGTTTTGCTACTTTATTGGTTTGTCAACCATCGTGCTTCATTACTAGTAGACCATGTTACGGTCCTGGCCATATATGTTGTTTTTGATTTCTTGTTCTTATAGGTGCCCTGCCTGATTGGCCGGATTGAGGGGCAGTACAGGAAGCTGATTGGTCCATCCTACACTTCCTGGAGTTTTAAAAGTACGGTTCCCAACAGCTAGCGAGGCTCTTTCTGGCAGCAACACCTGTTTGCTGTTCTTGGTTTCCAAACCTTATTTAGCATTTTTGAATTGTTAGGTTTTGTGCCGTGGTTTTGTTTATAAATTGTATATTTTGTAATTCGTATTAAATCTGTAGGGTTGAATAGCCATTTTCATTGGACTGTTTTCACATTAGGGAGTTAGGGTTAGCGACTGTCTTTTGGTTTGTTTATTTCTATCAGGCTAGCTAGCACTTTCTGTGGGAAATGGCTTATTTTGTTTATTATGTTGGCCTTGGTTCGCCCTGAGTTGTAGTGTCATGTTTTGTTTGACACTTTCTTTCGTTTAAAATAAATATCATTCTGTTGGAACATGTCGATCCTGGATTTTGGTTTGGGGATCGGAGAGGGAACATGCTAATTTATCTTTGTATGTTGCACCCTGACCCCCTAGACAGGGGCGTAACAGACCAGTACAGTTATAGTACTTTGTACTTTGCCACATTTATCTTCTTCTTAGCAAGTGTCATGCATTCTGCTTCTCCAGCATTTTTAAGAGCTGTTGATGATGTCAAATGCAGCTTACGGCCACACCGCTCTCTAAGCGCCCGATCTCGTCCGATCTCGGCAGCCAAATAGAGCCGGGCCTGGTTAGTACTTGGTAGGAAGACCGCGTGGGAATACCAGGTGCTGTAAGCTTTTTTGCTTGGGTTTACGGGCAGCACAAGCTGGTGTTACTGCCTATTTATTCATAGAAATTGTTCTATATTTTCATCAAATTTTGTTCTTTCATTACTGTTTTGCTACTTTATTGGTTTGTCAACCATCGTGCTTCATTACTAGTAGACCATGTTACGGTCCTGGCCATATGTGTTGTTTTTATTTTCTTGTTCTTATAGGTGCCCTGCCTGATTGGCCGGATTGAGGGGCAGTACAGGAAGCTGATTGGTCCATCCTACACTTCCTGGAGTTTTAAAAGTACGGTTCCCAACAGCTAGCGAGACTGTTTCTGGCAGCAGCACCTGTTTGCTGTTCTTGGTTTCCAAACCTTATTTAGCATTTTTGAATTGTTAGGTTTTGTGCCGTGGTTTTGTTTATAAATTGTATATTTTGTAAATAGTATTAAATCTGTAGGGGTGAACTGCCATTTTCTTGGACTGTTTTCCCATTAGGGAGTAAGGGTTAGCGACTGTCTTTTGGTTTGTTTCTTTCTATCAGGCTAGCTAGCACTTTCTGTGGGAAATGGCTTATTTTGTTTATTATGTTGGCCTTGGTTCGCCCTGAGTTGTAGTGTCATGTTTTGTTTGACACTTTCTGTCGTTTAAAATAAATATCATTCTGTTGGAACATCTCAATCCTGGATTTTGGTTTGAGGATCGGAGAGGGAACATGCAAATTTATCTTTGTATGTTGCACCCTGAGCCACTAGACAGGGGCGTAACAGACCAGTACAGTTATAGTACTTTGTACTTTGCCACATTTATCTTCTTCTTAGCAAGTGTCATGCATTCTGCTTCTCCAGCGTTTTTAAGAGCTGTTGATGATGTCAAATGCAGCTTACGGCCACACCGCTCTCTAAGCGCCCGATCTCGCCCGATCTCGGCAGCCAAATAGAGCCGGGCCTGGTTAGTACTTGGTAGGAAGACCGCCTGGGAATACCAGGTGCTGTAAGCTTTTTTGCTTGGGTTTACGGGCAGCACAAGCTGGTGTTACTGCCTATTTATTCATAGAAATTGTTCTATATTTTCATCAAATTTTGTTCTTTCATTGCTGTTTTGCTACTTTATTGGTTTGCCAACCATCGTGCTTCATTACTAGTAGACCATGTTACGGTCCTGGCCATATGTGTTGTTTTTATTTTCTTGTTCTTATAGGTGCCCTGCCTGATTGGCCGGATTGGGGGGAAGTACAGGAAGCTGATTGGTCCATCCTACACTTCCTGGAGTTTTAAAAGTACGGTTCCCAACAGCTAGCGAGGCTCTTTCTGGCAGCAGCACCTGTTTGCTGTTCTTGGTTTCCAAATCTTATTTAGCATTTTTGAATTGTTAGGTTTTGTGCCGTGGTTTTGTTTATAAATTGTATATTTTGTAAATAGTATTAAATCTGTAGGGGTGAACAGCCATTTTCTTTTGATTGTTTTCTCTTGTTTTCACATTAGGGAGTTAGGGTTAGCGACTGTCTTTTGGTTTGTTTATTTCTAGCATTTTCTGTGGGAAATGGCTTATTTTGTTTATTATGTTGGCCTTGGTTCGCCCTGAGTTGTAGTGTCATGTTTTGTTTGACACTTTCTTTCGTTTAAAATAAATATCATTCTGTTGGAACATCTCGATCCTGGATTTTGGTTTGGGGATCGGAGAGGGAACATGCTAATTTATCTTTGTATGTTGCACCCTGAGCCCCTAGACAGGGGCGTAACAGACCAGTACAGTTATAGTACTTTGTACTTTGCCACATTTATCTTCTTCTTAGCAAGTGTCATGCATTCTGCTTCTCCAGCGTTTTTAAGAGCTGTTGATGATGTCAAATGCAGCTTACGGCCACACCGCTCTCTAAGCGCCCGATCTCGCCCGATCTCGGCAGCCAAATAGAGCCGGGCCTGGTTAGTACTTGGTAGGAAGACCGCCTGGGAATACCAGGTGCTGTAAGCTTTTTTGCTTGGGTTTACGGGCAGCTCAAGCTGGTGTTACTGCCTATTTATTCATAGAAATTGTTCTATATTTTCATCAAATTTTGCTCTTTCATTGCTGTTTTGCTACTTTATTGGTTTGTCAACCATCGTGCTTCATTACTAGTAGACCATGTTACGGTCCTGGCCATATGTGTTGTTTTTATTTTCTTGTTCTTATAGGTGCCCTGCCTGATTGGCCGGATTTGGGGGAAGTACAGGAAGCTGATTGGTCCATCCTACACTTGCTGGAGTTTTAAAAGTACGGTTCCCAACAGCTAGCGAGGCTCTTTCTGGCAGCAGCACCTGTTTGCTGTTCTTGGTTTCCAAATCTTATTTAGCATTTTTGAATTGTTAGGTTTTGTGCCGTGGTTTTGTTTATAAATTGTATATTTTGTAAATAGTATTAAATCTGTAGGGGTGAACTGCCATTTTCTTTTGATTGTTTTCTCTTGTTTTCACATTAGGGAGTTAGGGTTAGCGACTATCTTTTGGTTTGTTTATTTCTATCAGGCTAGCTAGCACTTTCTGTGGGAAATGGCTTATTTTGTTTATTTTGTTGGCCTTGGTTCGCCCTGAGTTGTAGTGTCATGTTTTGTTTGACACTTTCTTTCGTTTAAAATAAATATCATTCTGTTGGAACATCTCAATCCTGGATTTTGGTTTGAGGATCGGAGAGGGAACGTGCAAATTTATCTTTGTATGTTGCACCCTGACCCCCTGGACAAGGGCGTAACAGACCAGTAGAGTCATAGTACTTTGTACTTTGCCACATTTATCTTCTTCTTAGCAAGTGTCATGCATTCTGCTTCTCCAGCGTTTTTAAGAGCTGTTGATGATGTCAAATGCAGCTTACGGCCACACCGCTCTCTAAGCGCCCGATCTCGTCGGATCTCGGCAGCCAAATAGGGCCGGGCCTGGTTAGTACTTGGTAGGAAGACCGCCTGGGAATACCAGGTGCTGTAAGCTTTTTTGCTTGGGTTTACGGGCAGCACAAGCTGGTGTTACTGCCTATTTATTCATAGAAATTGTTCTATATTTTCATCAAATTTTGTTCTTTCATTGCTGTTTTGCTACTTTATTGGTTTGCCAACCATCGTGCTTCATTACTAGTAGACCATGTTACGGTCCTGGCCATATGTGTTGTTTTTATTTTCTTGTTCTTACAGGTGCCCTGCCTGATTGGCCGGATTGGGGGGCAGTACAGGAAGCTGATTGGTCCATCCTACACTTCCTGGAGTTTTAAAAGTACGGTTCCCAACAGCTAGCGAGGCTCTTTCTGGCATCAGCACCTGTTTGCTGTTCTTGGTTTCCAAACCTTATTTAGCATTTTTGAATTGTTAGGTTTTGTGCCGTGGTTTTGTTTATAAATTGTATATTTTGTAAATAGTATTAAATCTGTAGGGGTGAACTGCCATTTTCTTTGGACTGTTTTCACATTAGGGAGTTAGGGTTAGCGACTGTCTTTTGGTTTGTTTATTTCTATCAGGCTAGCTAGCACTTTCTGTGGGAAATGGCTTATTTTGTTTGTTATGTTGGCCTTGGTTCGCCCTGAGTTGTAGTGTCATGTTTTGTTTGACACTTTCTTTCGTTTAAAATAAATATCATTCTGTTGGAACATCTCGATCCTGGATTTTGGTTTGGGGATCGGAGAGGGAACATGCTAATTTATCTTTGTATGTTGCACCCTGACCCCCTAGACAGGGGCGTAACAGACCAGTACAGTTATAGTACTTTGTACTTTGCCACATTTATCTTCTTCTTAGCAAGTGTCATGCATTCTGCTTCTCCAGCGTTTTTAAGAGCTGTTGATGATGTCAAATGCAGCTTACGGCCACACCGCTCTCTAAGCGCCCGATCTCGTCCGATCTCGGCAGCCAAATAGAGCTGGGCCTGGTTAGTACTTGGTAGGAAGACCGCCTGGGAATACCAGGTGCTGTAAGCTTTTTTGCTTGGGTTTACGGGCAGCACAAGCTGGTGTTACTGCCTATTTATTCATAGAAATTGTTCTATATTTTCATCAAATTTTGTTCTTTCATTGCTGTTTTGCTACTTTATTGGTTTGTCAACCATCGTGCTTCATTACTAGTAGACCATGTTACGGTCCTGGCCATATGTGTTGTTTTTATTTTGTTGTTCTTATAGGTGCCCTGCCTGATTGGCCAGATTTGGGGGAAGTACAGGAAGCTGATTGGTCCATCCTACACTTCCTGGAGTTTTAAAAGTACGGTTCCCAACAGCTAGCGAGGCTCTTTCTGGCATCAGCACCTGTTTGCTGTTCTTGGTTTCCAAACCTTATTTAGCATTTTTGAATTGTTAGGTTTTGTGCCGTGGTTTTGTTTATAAATTGTATATTTTGTAAATAGTATTAAATCTGTAGGGGTGAACTGCCATTTTCTTTGGACTGTTTTCACATTAGGGAGTTAGGGTTAGCGACTGTCTTTTGGTTTGTTTATTTCTATCAGGCTAGCTAGCACTTTCTGTGGGAAATGGCTTATTTTGTTTATTATGTTGGCCTTGGTTCGCCCTGAGTTGTAGTGTCATGTTTTGTTTGACACTTTCTTTTGTTTAAAATAAATATCATTCTGTTGGAACATCTCGATCCTGGATTTTGGTTTGGGGATCGGAGAGGGAACATGCTAATTTATCTTTGTATGTTGCACCCTGACCCCCTAGACAGGGGCGTAACAGACCAGTACAGTTATAGTACTTTGCCACATTTATTTTCTTCTTAGCAAGTGTCATGCATTCTGCTTCTCCAGCGTTTTTAAGAGCTGTTGATGATGTCAAATGCAGCTTACGGCCACACCGCTCTCTAAGCGCCCGATCTCGTCCGATCTCGGCAGAAAATAGGGCCGGGCCTTGTTAGTACTTGGTAGGAAGACCGCCTGGGAATTCCAGGTGCTGTAAGCTTTTTTGATTGGGTTTACGGGCAGCACAAGCTGGTGTTACTGCCTATTTATTCATAGAAATTGTTCTATATTTTCATCAAATTTTGTTCTTTCATTGCTGTTTTGCTACATTATTGGTTTGTCAACCATCGTGCTTCATTACTAGTAGACCATGTTACGGTCCTGGCCATATGTGTTGTTTTTATTTTGTTGTTCTTATAGGTGCCCTGCCTGATTGGCCGGATTGAGGGGCAGTACAAGAAGCTGATTGGTCCATCCTACACTTCCTGGAGTTTTAAAAGTACGGTTCCCAACAGCTAGCGAGGCTCTTTCTGGCAGCAGCACCTGTTTGCTGTTCTTGGTTTCCAAACCTTATTTAGCATTTTTGAATTGTTAGGTTTTGTGCCGTGGTTTTGTTTATAAATTGTATATTTTGTAATTCGTATTAAATCTGTAGGGGTGAACTGCCATTTTCTTGGACTGTTTTCCCATTAGGGAGTAAGGGTTAGCGACTGTCTTTTGGTTTGTTTCTTTCTATCAGGCTAGCTAGCACTTTCTGTGGGAAATGGCTTATTTTGTTTATTATGTTGGCCTTGGTTCGCCCTGAGTTGTAGTGTCATGTTTTGTTTGACACTTTCTTTCGTTTAAAATAAATATTATTCTGTTGGAACATCTCGATCCTGGATTTTGGTTTGGGGATCGGAGAGGGAACATGCTAATTTATCTTTGTATGTTGCACCCTGAGCCACTAGACAGGGGCGTAACAGACCAGTACAGTTATAGTACTTTGTACTTTGCCACATTTATCTTCTTCTTAGCAAGTGTCATGCATTCTGCTTCTCCAGCGTTTTTAAGAGCTGTTGATGATGTCAAATGCAGCTTACGGCCACACCGCTCTCTAAGCGCCCGATCTCGCCCGATCTCGGCAGCCAAATAGAGCCGGGCCTGGTTAGTACTTGGTAGGAAGACCGCCTGGGAATACCAGGTGCTGTAAGCTTTTTTGCTTGGGTTTACGGGCAGCTCAAGCTGGTGTTACTGCCTATTTATTCATAGAAATTGTTCTATATTTTCATCAAATTTTGTTCTTTCATTGCTGTCGTGCTACTTTATTTGTTTGTCAACCATCGTGCTTCATCACTAGTAGACCATGTTACGGTCCTGGCCATATGTGTTGTTTTTATTTTCTTGTTCTTATAGGTGCCCTGCCTGATTGGCCGGATTTGGGGGAAGTACAGGAAGCTGATTGGTCCATCCTACACTTCCTGGAGTTTTAAAAGTACGGTTCCCAACAGCTAGCGAGGCTCTTTCTGGCATCAGCACCTGTTTGCTGTTCTTGGTTTCCAAACCTTATTTAGCATTTTTGAATTGTTAGGTTTTGTGCCGTGGTTTTGTTTATAAATTGTGTATTTTGTAAATAGTATTAAATCTGTTGGGGTGAACAGCCATTTTCTTTTGATTGTTTTCTCTTGTTTTCACATTAGGGAGTTAGGGTTAGCGACTGTCTTTTGGTTTGTTTATTTCTATCAGGCTAGCTAGCATTTTCTGTGGGAAATGGCTTATTTTGTTTATTATGTTGGCCTTGGTTCGCCCTGAGTTGTAGTGTCATGTTTTGTTTGACACTTTCTTTCGTTTAAAATAAATATCATTCTGTTGGAACATCTCGATCCTGGATTTTGGTTTGGGGATCGGAGAGGGAACATGCTAATTTATCTTTGTATGTTGCACCCTGAGCCCCTAGACAGGGGCGTAACAGACCAGTACAGTTATAGTACTTTGTACTTTGCCACATTTATCTTCTTCTTAGCAAGTGTCATGCATTCTGCTTCTCCAGCGTTTTTAAGAGCTGTTGATGATGTCAAATGCAGCTTACGGCCACACCGCTCTCTAAGCGCCCGATCTCGCCCGATCTCGGCAGCCAAATAGAGCCGGGCCTGGTTAGTACTTGGTAGGAAGACCGCCTGGGAATACCAGGTGCTGTAAGCTTTTTTGCTTGGGTTTACGGGCAGCTCAAGCTGGTGTTACTGCCTATTTATTCATAGAAATTGTTCTATATTTTCATCAAATTTTGCTCTTTCATTGCTGTTTTGCTACTTTATTGGTTTGTCAACCATCGTGCTTCATTACTAGTAGACCATGTTACGGTCCTGGCCATATGTGTTGTTTTTATTTTCTTGTTCTTATAGGTGCCCTGCCTGATTGGCCGGATTTGGGGGAAGTACAGGAAGCTGATTGGTCCATCCTACACTTGCTGGAGTTTTAAAAGTACGGTTCCCAACAGCTAGCGAGGCTCTTTCTGGCAGCAGCACCTGTTTGCAGTTCTTGGTTTCCAAATCTTATTTAGCATTTTTGAATTGTTAGGTTTTGTGCCGTGGTTTTGTTTATAAATTGTATATTTTGTAAATAGTATTAAATCTGTAGGGGTGAACTGCCATTTTCTTTTGATTGTTTTCTCTTGTTTTCACATTAGGGAGTTAGGGTTAGCGACTATCTTTTGGTTTGTTTATTTCTATCAGGCTAGCTAGCACTTTCTGTGGGAAATGGCTTATTTTGTTTATTATGTTGGCCTTGGTTCGCCCTGAGTTGTAGTGTCATGTTTTGTTTGACACTTTCTTTCGTTTAAAATAAATATCATTCTGTTGGAACATCTCAATCCTGGATTTTGGTTTGAGGATCGGAGAGGGAACGTGCAAATTTATCTTTGTATGTTTCACCCTGACCCCCTAGACAGGGGCGTAACAGACCAGTACAGTTATAGTACTTTGTACTTTGCCACATTTATCTTCTTCTTAGCAAGTGTCATGCATTCTGCTTCTCTAGCGTTTTTAAGAGCTGTTGATGATGTCAAATGCAGCTTACGGCCACACCGCTCTCTAAGCGCCCGATCTCGTCCGATCTCGGCAGCCAAATAGAGCCGGGCCTGGTTAGTACTTGGTAGGAAGACCGCCTGGGAATACCAGGTGCTGTAAGCTTTTTTGCTTGGGTTTACGGGCAGCACAAGCTGGTGTTACTGCCTATTTATTCATAGAAATTGTTCTATATTTTCATCAAATTTTGTTCTTTCATTGCTGTTTTGCTACTTTATTGGTTTGCCAACCATCGTGCTTCATTACTAGTAGACCATGTTACGGTCCTGGCCATATGTGTTGTTTTTATTTTCTTGTTCTTATAGGTGCCCTGCCTGATTGGCCGGATTGGGGGGCAGTACAGGAAGCTGATTGGTCCATCCTACACTTGCTGGAGTTTTAAAAGTACGGTTCCCAACAGCTAGCGAGGCTCTTTCTGGCATCAGCACCTGTTTGCTGTTCTTGGTTTCCAAACCTTATTTAGCATTTTTGAATTGTTAGGTTTTGTGCCGTGGTTTTGTTTATAAATTGTGTATTTTGTAAATAGTATTAAATCTGTAGGGGTGGACTGCCATTTTCTTTTGATTGTTTTCTCTTGTTTTCACATTAGGGAGTTAGGGTTAGCGACTGTCTTTTGGTTTGTTTATTTCTATCAGGCTAGCTAGCACTTTCTGTGGGAAATGGCTTATTTTGTTTATTATGTTGGCCTTGGTTCGCCCTGAGTTGTAGTGTCATGTTTTGTTTGACACTTTCTTTCGTTTAAAATAAATATCATTCTGTTGGAACATCTCGATCCTGGATTTTGGTTTGGGGATCAGAGAGGGAACATGCTAATTTATCTTTGTATGTTGCACCCTGAACCCCTAGACAGGGGCGTAACAGACCAGTACAGTTATAGTACTTTGTACTTTGCCACATTTATCTTCTTCTTAGCAAGTGTCATGCATTCTGCTTCTCCAGCGTTTTTAAGAGCTGTTGATGATGTCAAATGCAGCTTACGGCCACACCGCTCTCTAAGCGCCCGATCTCGTCCGATCTCGGCAGCCAAATAGAGCCCGGCCTGGTTAGTACTTGGTAGGAAGACCGCCTGGGAATACCAGGTGCTGTAAGCTTTTTTGCTTGGGTTTACGGGCAGCACAAGCTGGTGTTACTGCCTATTTATTCATAGAAATTGTTCTATATTTTCATCAAATTTTGTTCTTTCATTGCTGTTTTGCTACTTTATTGGTTTGTCAACCATCGTGCTTCATTACTAGTAGACCATGTTACGGTCCTGGCCATATGTGTTGTTTTTATTTTCTTGTTCTTATAGGTGCCCTGCCTGATTGGCCGGATTGGGGGGCAGTACAGGAAGCTGATTGGTCCATCCTACACTTCCTGGAGTTTTAAAAGTACGGTTCCCAACAGCTAGCGAGGCTCTTTCTGGCAGCAGCACCTGTTTGCTGTTCTTGGTTTCCAAACCTTATTTAGCATTTTTGAATTGTTAGGTTTTGTGCCGTGGTTTTGTTTATAAATTGTATATTTTGTAAATAGTATTAGATCTGTAGGGGTGAACTGCCATTTTCTTTTGATTGTTTTCTCTTGTTTTCACAATAGGGAGTTAGGGTTAGCGACTGTCTTTTGGATTGTTTATTTCTATCAGGCTAGCTAGCACTTTCTGTGGGAAATGGCTTATTTTGTTTATTATGTTGGCCTTGGTTCGCCCTGAGTTGTAGTGTCATGTTTTGTTTGACACTTTCTTTCGTTTAAAATAAATATCATTCTGTTGGAACATCTCGATCCTGGATTTTGGTTTGGGGATCGGAGAGGGAACATGCTAATTTATCTTTGTATGTTGCACCCTGACCCCCTAGACAAGGGCGTAACAGACCAGTAGAGTCATAGTACTTTGTACTTTGCCACATTTATCTTCTTCTTAGCGTCATGCATTCTGCTTCTCCAGCGTTTTTAAGAGCTGTTGATGATGTCAAATGCAGCTTACGGCCACACCGCTCTCTAAGCGCCCGATCTCGTCCGATCTCGGCAGCCAAATAGAGCCGGGCCTGGTTAGTACTTGGTAGGAAGACCGCCTGGGAATACCAGGTGCTGTAAGCTTTTTTGCTTGGGTTTACGGGCAGCACAAGCTGGTGTTACTGCCTATTTATTCATAGAAATTGTTCTATATTTTCATCAAATTTTGTTCTTTCATTGCTGTTTTGCTACTTTATTGGTTTGTCAACCATCGTGCTTCATTACTAGTAGACCATGTTACGGTCCTGGCCATATGTGTTGTTTTTATTTTGTTGTTCTTATAGGTGCCCTGCCTGATTGGCCGGATTGGGGGGCAGTACAGGAAGCTGATTGGTCCATCCTACACTTCCTGGAGTTTTAAAAGTACGGTTCCCAACAGCTAGCGAGGCTCTTTCTGGCAGCAGCACCTGTTTGCTGTTCTTGGTTTCCAAACCTTATTTAGCATTTTTGAATTGTTAGGTTTTGTGCCGTGGTTTTGTTTATAAATTGTATATTTTGTAAATAGTATTAGATCTGTAGGGGTGAACTGCCATTTTCTTTTGATTGTTTTCTCTTGTTTTCACAATAGGGAGTTAGGGTTAGCGACTGTCTTTTGGATTGTTTATTTCTATCAGGCTAGCTAGCACTTTCTGTGGGAAATGGCTTATTATGTTTGTTATGTTGGCCTTGGTTCGCCCTGAGTTGTAGTGTCATGTTTTGTTTGACACTTTATTTCGTTTAAAATAAATATCATTCTGTTGGAACATCTCGATCCTGGATTTTGGTTTGGGGATCGGAGAGGGAACATGCTAATTTATCTTTGTATGTTGCACCCTGACCCCCTAGACAGGGGCGTAACAGACCAGTACAGTTATAGTACTTTGTACTTTGCCACATTTATCTTCTTCTTAGCAAGTGTCATGCATTCTGCTTCTCCAGCGTTTTTAAGAGCTGTTGATGATGTCAAATGCAGCTTACGGCCACACCGCTCTCTAAGCGCCCGATCTCGTCCGATCTCGGCAGCCAAATAGAGCTGGGCCTGGTTAGTACTTGGTAGGAAGACCGCCTGGGAATACCAGGTGCTGTAAGCTTTTTTGCTTGGGTTTACGGGCAGCACAAGCTGGTGTTACTGCCTATTTATTCATAGAAATTGTTCTATATTTTCATCAAATTTTGTTCTTTCATTGCTGTTTTGCTACTTTATTGGTTTGTCAACCATCGTGCTTCATTACTAGTAGACCATGTTACGGTCCTGGCCATATGTGTTGTTTTTATTTTGTTGTTCTTATAGGTGCCCTGCCTGATTGGCCAGATTTGGGGGAAGTACAGGAAGCTGATTGGTCCATCCTACACTTCCTGGAGTTTTAAAAGTACGGTTCCCAACAGCTAGCGAGGCTCTTTCTGGCATCAGCACCTGTTTGCTGTTCTTGGTTTCCAAACCTTATTTAGCATTTTTGAATTGTTAGGTTTTGTGCCGTGGTTTTGTTTATAAATTGTATATTTTGTAAATAGTATTAAATCTGTAGGGGTGAACTGCCATTTTCTTTGGACTGTTTTCACATTAGGGAGTTAGGGTTAGCGACTGTCTTTTGGTTTGTTTATTTCTATCAGGCTAGCTAGCACTTTCTGTGGGAAATGGCTTATTTTGTTTATTATGTTGGCCTTGGTTCGCCCTGAGTTGTAGTGTCATGTTTTGTTTGACACTTTCTTTTGTTTAAAATAAATATCATTCTGTTGGAACATCTCGATCCTGGATTTTGGTTTGGGGATCGGAGAGGGAACATGCTAATTTATCTTTGTATGTTGCACCCTGACCCCCTAGACAGGGGCGTAACAGACCAGTACAGTTATAGTACTTTGCCACATTTATTTTCTTCTTAGCAAGTTTCATGCATTCTGCTTCTCCAACGTTTTTAAGAGCTGTTGATGATGTCAAATGCAGCTTACGGCCACACCGCTCTCTAAGCGCCCGATCTCGTCCGATCTCGGCAGCCAAATAGAGCCGGGCCTGGTTAGTACTTGGTAGGAAGACCGCGTGGGAATACCAGGTGCTGTAAGCTTTTTTGCTTGGGTTTACGGGCAGCACAAGCTGGTGTTACTGCCTATTTATTCATAGAAATTGTTCTATATTTTCATCAAATTTTGTTCTTTCATTACTGTTTTGCTACTTTATTGGTTTGTCAACCATCGTGCTTCATTACTAGTAGACCATGTTACGGTCCTGGCCATATGTGTTGTTTTTATTTTCTTGTTCTTATAGGTGCCCTGCCTGATTGGCCGGATTGAGGGGTAGTACAGGAAGCTGATTGGTCCATCCTACACTTGCTGGAGTTTTAAAAGTACGGTTCCCAACAGCTAGCGAGGCTCTTTCTGGCATCAGCACCTGTTTGCTGTTCTTGGTTTCTAAACCTTATTTAGCATTTTTGAATTGTTAGGTTTTGTGCCGTGGTTTTGTTTTTAAATTGTATATTTTGTAAATAGTATTAAATCTGTAGGGGTGGACTGCCATTTTTCTTTTGATTGTTTTCTCTTGTTTTCACATTAGGGAGTTAGGGTTAGCGACTGTCTTTTGGTTTGTTTCTTTCTATCAGGCTAGCTAGCACTTTCTGTGGGAAATGGCTTATTTTGTTTATTATGTTGGCCTTGGTTCGCCCTGAGTTGTAGTGTCATGTTTTGTTTGACACTTTCTTTCGTTTAAAATAAATATTATTCTGTTGGAACATCTCGATCCTGGATTTTGGTTTGGGGATCGGAGAGGGAACATGCTAATTTATCTTTGTATGTTGCACCCTGAGCCACTAGACAGGGGCGTAACAGACCAGTACAGTTATAGTACTTTGTACTTTGCCACATTTATCTTCTTCTTAGCAAGTGTCATGCATTCTGCTTCTCCAGCGTTTTTAAGAGCTGTTGATGATGTCAAATGCAGCTTACGGCCACACCGCTCTCTAAGCGCCCGATCTCGCCCGATCTCGGCAGCCAAATAGAGCCGGGCCTGGTTAGTACTTGGTAGGAAGACCGCCTGGGAATACCAGGTGCTGTAAGCTTTTTTGCTTGGGTTTACGGGCAGCTCAAGCTGGTGTTACTGCCTATTTATTCATAGAAATTGTTCTATATTTTCATCAAATTTTGTTCTTTCATTGCTGTTTTGCTACTTTATTGGTTTGTCAACCATCGTGCTTCATCACTAGTAGACCATGTTACGGTCCTGGCCATATGTGTTGTTTTTATTTTCTTGTTCTTATAGGTGCCCTGCCTGATTGGCCGGATTTGGGGGAAGTACAGGAAGCTGATTGGTCCATCCTACACTTCCTGGAGTTTTAAAAGTACGGTTCCCAACAGCTAGCGAGGCTCTTTCTGGCATCAGCACCTGTTTGCTGTTCTTGGTTTCCAAACCTTATTTAGCATTTTTGAATTGTTAGGTTTTGTGCCGTGGTTTTGTTTATAAATTGTGTATTTTGTAAATAGTATTAAATCTGTTGGGGTGAACAGCCATTTTCTTTTGATTGTTTTCTCTTGTTTTCACATTAGGGAGTTAGGGTTAGCGACTGTCTTTTGGTTTGTTTATTTCTATCAGGCTAGCTAGCATTTTCTGTGGGAAATGGCTTATTTTGTTTATTATGTTGGCCTTGGTTCGCCCTGAGTTGTAGTGTCATGTTTTGTTTGACACTTTCTTTCGTTTAAAATAAATATCATTCTGTTGGAACATCTCGATCCTGGATTTTGGTTTGGGGATCGGAGAGGGAACATGCTAGTTTATCTTTGTATGTTGCACCCTGAGCCCCTAGACAGGGGCGTAACAGACCAGTACAGTTATAGTACTTTGTACTTTGCCACATTTATCTTCTTCTTAGCAAGTGTCATGCATTCTGCTTCTCCAGCGTTTTTAAGAGCTGTTGATGATGTCAAATGCAGCTTACGGCCACACCGCTCTCTAAGCGCGCGATCTCGCCCGATCTCGGCAGCCAAATAGAGCCGGGCCTGGTTAGTACTTGGTAGGAAGACCGCCTGGGAATACCAGGTGCTGTAAGCTTTTTTGCTTGGGTTTACGGGCAGCACAAGCTGGTGTTACTGCCTATTTATTCATAGAAATTGTTCTATATTTTCATCAAATTTTGTTCTTTCATTGCTGTTTTGCTACTTTATTGGTTTGCCAACCATCGTGCTTCATTACTAGTAGACCATGTTACGGTCCTGGCCATATGTGTTGTTTTTATTTTCTTGTTCTTATAGGTGCCCTGCCTGATTGGCCGGATTGGGGGGAAGTACAGGAAGCTGATTGGTCCATCCTACACTTCCTGGAGTTTTAAAAGTACGGTTCCCAACAGCTAGCGAGGCTCTTTCTGGCAGCAGCACCTGTTTGCTGTTCTTGGTTTCCAAATCTTATTTAGCATTTTTGAATTGTTAGGTTTTGTGCCGTGGTTTTGTTTATAAATTGTATATTTTGTAAATAGTATTAAATCTGTAGGGGTGAACAGCCATTTTCTTTTGATTGTTTTCTCTTGTTTTCACATTAGGGAGTTAGGGTTAGCGACTGTCTTTTGGTTTGTTTATTTCTAGCATTTTCTGTGGGAAATGGCTTATTTTGTTTATTATGTTGGCCTTGGTTCGCCCTGAGTTGTAGTGTCATGTTTTGTTTGACACTTTCTTTCGTTTAAAATAAATATCATTCTGTTGGAACATCTCAATCCTGGATTTTGGTTTGAGGATCGGAGAGGGAACGTGCAAATTTATCTTTGTATGTTTCACCCTGACCCCCTAGACAGGGGCGTAACAGACCAGTACAGTTATAGTACTTTGTACTTTGCCACATTTATCTTCTTCTTAGCAAGTGTCATGCATTCTGCTTCTCTAGCGTTTTTAAGATCTGTTGATGATGTCAAATGCAGCTTACGGCCACACCGCTCTCTAAGCGCCCGATCTCGTCCGATCTCGGCAGCCAAATAGAGCCGGGCCTGGTTAGTACTTGGTAGGAAGACTGCCTGGGAATACCAGGTGCTGTAAGCTTTTTTGCTTGGGTTTACGGGCAGCACAAGCTGGTGTTACTGCCTATTTATTCATAGAAATTGTTCTATATTTTCATCAAATTTTGTTCTTTCATTGCTGTTTTGCTACTTTATTGGTTTGCCAACCATCGTGCTTCATTACTAGTAGACCATGTTACGGTCCTGGCCATATGTGTTGTTTTTATTTTCTTGTTCTTATAGGTGCCCTGCCTGATTGGCCGGATTGGGGGGCAGTACAGGAAGCTGATTGGTCCATCCTACACTTGCTGGAGTTTTAAAAGTACGGTTCCCAACAGCTAGCGAGGCTCTTTCTGGCATCAGCACCTGTTTGCTGTTCTTGGTTTCCAAACCTTATTTAGCATTTTTGAATTGTTAGGTTTTGTGCCGTGGTTTTGTTTATAAATTGTGTATTTTGTAAATAGTATTAAATCTGTAGGGGTGGACTGCCATTTTCTTTTGATTGTTTTCTCTTGTTTTCACATTAGGGAGTTAGGGTTAGCGACTGTCTTTTGGTTTGTTTATTTCTATCAGGCTAGCTAGCACTTTCTGTGGGAAATGGCTTATTTTGTTTATTATGTTGGCCTTGGTTCGCCCTGAGTTGTAGTGTCATGTTTTGTTTGACACTTTCTTTCGTTTAAAATAAATATCATTCTGTTGGAACATCTCGATCCTGGATTTTGGTTTGGGGATCGGAGAGGGAACATGCTAATTTATCTTTGTATGTTGCACCCTGAGCCCCTAGACAGGGGCGTAACAGACCAGTACAGTTATAGTACTTTGTACTTTGCCACATTTATCTTCTTCTTAGCAAGTGTCATGCATTCTGCTTCTCCAGCGTTTTTAAGAGCTGTTGATGATGTCAAATGCAGCTTACGGCCACACCGCTCTCTAAGCGCCCGATCTCGCCCGATCTCGGCAGCCAAATAGAGCCGGGCCTGGTTAGTACTTGGTAGGAAGACCGCCTGGGAATACCAGGTGCTGTAAGCTTTTTTGCTTGGGTTTACGGGCAGCACAAGCTGGTGTTACTGCCTATTTATTCATAGAAATTGTTCTATATTTTCATCAAATTTTGTTCTTTCATTGCTGTTTTGCTACTTTATTGGTTTGTCAACCATCGTGCTTCATTACTAATAGACCATGTTACGGTCCTGGCCATATGTGTTGTTTTCATTTTCTTGTTCTTATAGGTGCCCTGCCTGATTGGCCGGATTGGGGGGCAGTACAGGAAGCTGATTGGTCCATCCTACACTTGCTGGAGTTTTAAAAGTACGGTTCCCAACAGCTAGCGAGGCTCTTTCTAGCATCAGCACCTGTTTGCTGTTCTTGGTTTCCAAACCTTATTTAGCATTTTTGAATTGTTAGGTTTTGTGCCGTGGTTTTGTTTATAAATTGTATATTTTGTAAATAGTATTAAATCTGTAGGGGTGAACTGCCATTTTCCTTGGACTGTTTTCACATTAGGGAGTTAGGGTTATCGATTTTCTTTTGGTTTGTTTATTTCTATCAGGCTAGCTAGCACTTTCTGTGGGAAATGGCTCATTTTGTTTATTATGTTGGCCTTGGTTCGCCCTGAGTTGTAGTGTCATGTTTTGTTTGACACTTTCTTTCGTTTAAAATAAATATCATTCTGTTGGAACATCTCGATCCTGGATTTTGGTTTGGGGATCGGAGAGGGAAAATGCTAATTTATCTTTGTATGTTGCACCCTGACCCCCTAGACAGGGGCGTAACAGACCAGTACAGTTATAGTACTTTGTACTTTGACACATTTATCTTCTTCTTAGCAAGTGTCATGCATTCTGCTTCTCTAGCGTTTTTAAAAGCTGTTGATGAAGTCAAATGCAGCTTACGGCCACACCGCTCTCTAAGCGCCCGATCTCAGCAGCCAAATAGAGCCGGGCCTGGTTAGTACTTGGTAGGAAGACCGCCTGGGAATACCAGGTGCTGTAAACTTTTTTACTTGGGTTTACGGGTAGCACAAACTTGTGTTACTGCCTATTTATTCATAGAAATTGTTGTATATTTTCATCAAATTTTGTTCTTTCATTGTTGTTTTGCTACTTTATTGGTTTGTCAACCATCGTGCTTCATTACTAGTAGACCATGTTACGGTCCTGGCCATATGTGTTGTTTTTATTTTGTCGTTCTTATAGGTGCCCTGCCTGATTGGCCGGATTGAGGGGCAGTACAGGAAGCTGATTGGTCCATCCTACACTTCCTGGAGTTTTAAAAGTACGGTTTCCAACAGCTAGCGAGGCTCTTTCTGGCATCAGCACCTGTTTGCTGTTCTTGGTTTCCAAACCTTATTTAGCATTTTTGAATTGTTAGGTTTTGTGCCGTGGTTTTGTTTATAAATTGTATATTTTGTAAATAGTATTAAATCTGTAGGGGTGAACAGCCATTTTCTTTTGATTGTTTTCTCTTTTTTTCACATTAGGGAGTTAGGGTTAGCGACTGTGTTTTGGTTTGTTTATTTCTATCAGGCTAGCTAGCAATTTCTGTGGGAAATGGCTTATTTTGTTTATTATGTTGGCCTTGGTTCGCCCTGAGTTGTAGTGTCATGTTTTGTTTGACACTTTCTTTCGTTTAAAATAAATATCATTCTGTTGGAACATCTCGATCCTGGATTTTGGTTTGGGGATCGGAGAGGGAACATGCTAATTTATCTTTGTATGTTGCACCCTGACCCCCTGGACAGGGGCGTAAAAGACCAGTACAGTTATAGTACTTTGTACTTTGCCACATTTATCTTCGTCTTAGCAAGTTTCATGCATTCTGCTTCTCCAACGTTTTTAAGAGCTGTTGATGATGTCAAATGCAGCTTACGGCCACACCGCTCTCTAAGCGCCCGATCTCGTCCGATCTCGGCAGCCAAATAGAGCCGGGCCTGGTTAGTACTTGGTAGGAAGACCGCGTGGGAATACCAGGTGCTGTAAGCTTTTTTGCTTGGGTTTACGGGCAGCACAAGCTGGTGTTACTGCCTATTTATTCATAGAAATTGTTCTATATTTTCATCAAATTTTGTTCTTTCATTACTGTTTTGCTACTTTATTGGTTTGTCAACCATCGTGCTTCATTACTAGTAGACCATGTTACGGTCCTGGCCATATGTGTTGTTTTTATTTTCTTGTTCTTATAGGTGCCCTGCCTGATTGGCCGGATTGAGGGGTAGTACAGGAAGCTGATTGGTCCATCCTACACTTGCTGGAGTTTTAAAAGTACGGTTCCCAACAGCTAGCGAGGCTCTTTCTGGCATCAGCACCTGTTTGCTGTTCTTGGTTTCTAAACCTTATTTAGCATTTTTGAATTGTTAGGTTTTGTGCCGTGGTTTTGTTTTTAAATTGTATATTTTGTAAATAGTATTAAATCTGTAGGGGTGGACTGCCATTTTTCTTTTGATTGTTTTCTCTTGTTTTCACATTAGGGAGTTAGGGTTAGCGACTGTCTTTTGGTTTGTTTCTTTCTATCAGGCTAGCTAGCACTTTCTGTGGGAAATGGCTTATTTTGTTTATTATGTTGGCCTTGGTTCGCCCTGAGTTGTAGTGTCATGTTTTGTTTGACACTTTCTTTCGTTTAAAATAAATATTATTCTGTTGGAACATCTCGATCCTGGATTTTGGTTTGGGGATCGGAGAGGGAACATGCTAATTTATCTTTGTATGTTGCACCCTGAGCCACTAGACAGGGGCGTAACAGACCAGTACAGTTATAGTACTTTGTACTTTGCCACATTTATCTTCTTCTTAGCAAGTGTCATGCATTCTGCTTCTCCAGCGTTTTTAAGAGCTGTTGATGATGTCAAATGCAGCTTACGGCCACACCGCTCTCTAAGCGCCCGATCTCGCCCGATCTCGGCAGCCAAATAGAGCCGGGCCTGGTTAGTACTTGGTAGGAAGACCGCCTGGGAATACCAGGTGCTGTAAGCTTTTTTGCTTGGGTTTACGGGCAGCTCAAGCTGGTGTTACTGCCTATTTATTCATAGAAATTGTTCTATATTTTCATCAAATTTTGTTCTTTCATTGCTGTTTTGCTACTTTATTGGTTTGTCAACCATCGTGCTTCATCACTAGTAGACCATGTTACGGTCCTGGCCATATGTGTTGTTTTTATTTTCTTGTTCTTATAGGTGCCCTGCCTGATTGGCCGGATTTGGGGGAAGTACAGGAAGCTGATTGGTCCATCCTACACTTCCTGGAGTTTTAAAAGTACGGTTCCCAACAGCTAGCGAGGCTCTTTCTGGCATCAGCACCTGTTTGCTGTTCTTGGTTTCCAAACCTTATTTAGCATTTTTGAATTGTTAGGTTTTGTGCCGTGGTTTTGTTTATAAATTGTGTATTTTGTAAATAGTATTAAATCTGTTGGGGTGAACAGCCATTTTCTTTTGATTGTTTTCTCTTGTTTTCACATTAGGGAGTTAGGGTTAGCGACTGTCTTTTGGTTTGTTTATTTCTATCAGGCTAGCTAGCATTTTCTGTGGGAAATGGCTTATTTTGTTTATTATGTTGGCCTTGGTTCGCCCTGAGTTGTAGTGTCATGTTTTGTTTGACACTTTCTTTCGTTTAAAATAAATATCATTCTGTTGGAACATCTCGATCCTGGATTTTGGTTTGGGGATCGGAGAGGGAACATGCTAGTTTATCTTTGTATGTTGCACCCTGAGCCCCTAGACAGGGGCGTAACAGACCAGTACAGTTATAGTACTTTGTACTTTGCCACATTTATCTTCTTCTTAGCAAGTGTCATGCATTCTGCTTCTCCAGCGTTTTTAAGAGCTGTTGATGATGTCAAATGCAGCTTACGGCCACACCGCTCTCTAAGCGCGCGATCTCGCCCGATCTCGGCAGCCAAATAGAGCCGGGCCTGGTTAGTACTTGGTAGGAAGACCGCCTGGGAATACCAGGTGCTGTAAGCTTTTTTGCTTGGGTTTACGGGCAGCACAAGCTGGTGTTACTGCCTATTTATTCATAGAAATTGTTCTATATTTTCATCAAATTTTGTTCTTTCATTGCTGTTTTGCTACTTTATTGGTTTGCCAACCATCGTGCTTCATTACTAGTAGACCATGTTACGGTCCTGGCCATATGTGTTGTTTTTATTTTCTTGTTCTTATAGGTGCCCTGCCTGATTGGCCGGATTGGGGGGAAGTACAGGAAGCTGATTGGTCCATCCTACACTTCCTGGAGTTTTAAAAGTACGGTTCCCAACAGCTAGCGAGGCTCTTTCTGGCAGCAGCACCTGTTTGCTGTTCTTGGTTTCCAAATCTTATTTAGCATTTTTGAATTGTTAGGTTTTGTGCCGTGGTTTTGTTTATAAATTGTATATTTTGTAAATAGTATTAAATCTGTAGGGGTGAACAGCCATTTTCTTTTGATTGTTTTCTCTTGTTTTCACATTGGGAAGTTAGGGTTAGCGACTGTCTTTTGGTTTGTTTATTTCTAGCATTTTCTGTGGGAAATGGCTTATTTTGTTTATTATGTTGGCCTTGGTTCGCCCTGAGTTGTAGTGTCATGTTTTGTTTGACACTTTCTTTCGTTTAAAATAAATATCATTCTGTTGGAACATCTCAATCCTGGATTTTGGTTTGAGGATCGGAGAGGGAACATGCAAATTTATCTTTGTATGTTTCACCCTGACCCCCTAGACAGGGGCGTAACAGACCAGTACAGTTATAGTACTTTGTACTTTGCCACATTTATCTTCTTCTTAGCAAGTGTCATGCATTCTGCTTCTCTAGCGTTTTTAAGATCTGTTGATGATGTCAAATGCAGCTTACGGCCACACCGCTCTCTAAGCGCCCGATCTCGTCCGATCTCGGCAGCCAAATAGAGCCGGGCCTGGTTAGTACTTGGTAGGAAGACCGCCTGGGAATACCAGGTGCTGTAAGCTTTTTTGCTTGGGTTTACGGGCAGCACAAGCTGGTGTTACTGCCTATTTATTCATAGAAATTGTTCTATATTTTCATCAAATTTTGTTCTTTCATTGCTGTTTTGCTACTTTATTGGTTTGCCAACCATCGTGCTTCATTACTAGTAGACCATGTTACGGTCCTGGCCATATGTGTTGTTTTTATTTTCTTGTTCTTATAGGTGCCCTGCCTGATTGGCCGGATTGGGGGGCAGTACAGGAAGCTGATTGGTCCATCCTACACTTGCTGGAGTTTTAAAAGTACGGTTCCCAACAGCTAGCGAGGCTCTTTCTGGCATCAGCACCTGTTTGCTGTTCTTGGTTTCTAAACCTTATTTAGCATTTTTGAATTGTTAGGTTTTGTGCCGTGGTTTTGTTTTTAAATTGTATATTTTGTAAATAGTATTAAATCTGTAGGGGTGGACTGCCATTTTTCTTTTGATTGTTTTCTCTTGTTTTCACATTAGGGAGTTAGGGTTAGCGACTGTCTTTTGGTTTGTTTCTTTCTATCAGGCTAGCTAGCACTTTCTGTGGGAAATGGCTTATTTTGTTTATTATGTTGGCCTTGGTTCGCCCTGAGTTGTAGTGTCATGTTTTGTTTGACACTTTCTTTCGTTTAAAATAAATATTATTCTGTTGGAACATCTCGATCCTGGATTTTGGTTTGGGGATCGGAGAGGGAACATGCTAATTTATCTTTGTATGTTGCACCCTGAGCCACTAGACAGGGGCGTAACAGACCAGTACAGTTATAGTACTTTGTACTTTGCCACATTTATCTTCTTCTTAGCAAGTGTCATGCATTCTGCTTCTCCAGCGTTTTTAAGAGCTGTTGATGATGTCAAATGCAGCTTACGGCCACACCGCTCTCTAAGCGCCCGATCTCGCCCGATCTCGGCAGCCAAATAGAGCCGGGCCTGGTTAGTACTTGGTAGGAAGACCGCCTGGGAATACCAGGTGCTGTAAGCTTTTTTGCTTGGGTTTACGGGCAGCTCAAGCTGGTGTTACTGCCTATTTATTCATAGAAATTGTTCTATATTTTCATCAAATTTTGTTCTTTCATTGCTGTTTTGCTACTTTATTGGTTTGTCAACCATCGTGCTTCATCACTAGTAGACCATGTTACGGTCCTGGCCATATGTGTTGTTTTTATTTTCTTGTTCTTATAGGTGCCCTGCCTGATTGGCCGGATTTGGCGGAAGTACAGGAAGCTGATTGGTCCATCCTACACTTCCTGGAGTTTTAAAAGTACGGTTCCCAACAGCTAGCGAGGCTCTTTCTGGCATCAGCACCTGTTTGCTGTTCTTGGTTTCCAAACCTTATTTAGCATTTTTGAATTGTTAGGTTTTGTGCCGTGGTTTTGTTTATAAATTGTGTATTTTGTAAATAGTATTAAATCTGTTGGGGTGAACAGCCATTTTCTTTTGATTGTTTTCTCTTGTTTTCACATTAGGGAGTTAGGGTTAGCGACTGTCTTTTGGTTTGTTTATTTCTATCAGGCTAGCTAGCATTTTCTGTGGGAAATGGCTTATTTTGTTTATTATGTTGGCCTTGGTTCGCCCTGAGTTGTAGTGTCATGTTTTGTTTGACACTTTCTTTCGTTTAAAATAAATATCATTCTGTTGGAACATCTCGATCCTGGATTTTGGTTTGGGGATCGGAGAGGGAACATGCTAGTTTATCTTTGTATGTTGCACCCTGAGCCCCTAGACAGGGGCGTAACAGACCAGTACAGTTATAGTACTTTGTACTTTGCCACATTTATCTTCTTCTTAGCAAGTGTCATGCATTCTGCTTCTCCAGCGTTTTTAAGAGCTGTTGATGATGTCAAATGCAGCTTACGGCCACACCGCTCTCTAAGCGCGCGATCTCGCCCGATCTCGGCAGCCAAATAGAGCCGGGCCTGGTTAGTACTTGGTAGGAAGACCGCCTGGGAATACCAGGTGCTGTAAGCTTTTTTGCTTGGGTTTACGGGCAGCACAAGCTGGTGTTACTGCCTATTTATTCATAGAAATTGTTCTATATTTTCATCAAATTTTGTTCTTTCATTGCTGTTTTGCTACTTTATTGGTTTGCCAACCATCGTGCTTCATTACTAGTAGACCATGTTACGGTCCTGGCCATATGTGTTGTTTTTATTTTCTTGTTCTTATAGGTGCCCTGCCTGATTGGCCGGATTGGGGGGAAGTACAGGAAGCTGATTGGTCCATCCTACACTTCCTGGAGTTTTAAAAGTACGGTTCCCAACAGCTAGCGAGGCTCTTTCTGGCAGCAGCACCTGTTTGCTGTTCTTGGTTTCCAAATCTTATTTAGCATTTTTGAATTGTTAGGTTTTGTGCCGTGGTTTTGTTTATAAATTGTATATTTTGTAAATAGTATTAAATCTGTAGGGGTGAACAGCCATTTTCTTTTGATTGTTTTCTCTTGTTTTCACATTAGGGAGTTAGGGTTAGCGACTGTCTTTTGGTTTGTTTATTTCTAGCATTTTCTGTGGGAAATGGCTTATTTTGTTTATTATGTTGGCCTTGGTTCGCCCTGAGTTGTAGTGTCATGTTTTGTTTGACACTTTCTTTCGTTTAAAATAAATATCATTCTGTTGGAACATCTCGATCCTGGATTTTGGTTTGGGGATCGGAGAGGGAACATGCTAATTTATCTTTGTATGTTGCACCCTGACCCCCTAGACAAGGGCGTAACAGACCAGTAGAGTCATAGTACTTTGTACTTTGCCACATTTATCTTCTTCTTAGCAAGTGTCATGCATTCTGCTTCTCCAGCGTTTTTAAGAGCTGTTGATGATGTCAAATGCAGCTTACGGCCACACCGCTCTCTAAGCGCCCGATCTCGTCGGATCTCGGCAGCCAAATAGGGCCGGGCCTGGTTAGTACTTGGTAGGAAGACCGCCTGGGAATACCAGGTGCTGTAAGCTTTTTTGCTTGGGTTTACGGGCAGCACAAGCTGGTGTTACTGCCTATTTATTCATAGAAATTGTTCTATATTTTCATCAAATTTTGTTCTTTCATTGCTGTTTTGCTACTTTATTGGTTTGCCAACCATCGTGCTTCATTACTAGTAGACCATGTTACGGTCCTGGCCATATGTGTTGTTTTTATTTTCTTGTTCTTATAGGTGCCCTGCCTGATTGGCCGGATTGGGGGGCAGTACAGGAAGCTGATTGGTCCATCCTACACTTCCTGGAGTTTTAAAAGTACGGTTCCCAACAGCTAGCGAGGCTCTTTCTGGCATCAGCACCTGTTTGCTGTTCTTGGTTTCCAAACCTTATTTAGCATTTTTGAATTGTTAGGTTTTGTGCCGTGGTTTTGTTTATAAATTGTATATTTTGTAAATAGTATTAAATCTGTAGGGGTGAACTGCCATTTTCTTTGGACTGTTTTCACATTAGGGAGTTAGGGTTAGCGACTGTCTTTTGGTTTGTTTATTTCTATCAGGCTAGCTAGCACTTTCTGTGGGAAATGGCTTATTTTGTTTGTTATGTTGGCCTTGGTTCGCCCTGAGTTGTAGTGTCATGTTTTGTTTGACACTTTCTTTCGTTTAAAATAAATATCATTCTGTTGGAACATCTCGATCCTGGATTTTGGTTTGGGGATCGGAGAGGGAACATGCTAATTTATCTTTGTATGTTGCACCCTGACCCCCTAGACAGGGGCGTAACAGACCAGTACAGTTATAGTACTTTGTACTTTGCCACATTTATCTTCTTCTTAGCAAGTGTCATGCATTCTGCTTCTCCAGCGTTTTTAAGAGCTGTTGATGATGTCAAATGCAGCTTACGGCCACACCGCTCTCTAAGCGCCCGATCTCGTCCGATCTCGGCAGCCAAATAGAGCTGGGCCTGGTTAGTACTTGGTAGGAAGACCGCCTGGGAATACCAGGTGCTGTAAGCTTTTTTGCTTGGGTTTACGGGCAGCACAAGCTGGTGTTACTGCCTATTTATTCATAGAAATTGTTCTATATTTTCATCAAATTTTGTTCTTTCATTGCTGTTTTGCTACTTTATTGGTTTGTCAACCATCGTGCTTCATTACTAGTAGACCATGTTACGGTCCTGGCCATATGTGTTGTTTTTATTTTGTTGTTCTTATAGGTGCCCTGCCTGATTGGCCAGATTTGGGGGAAGTACAGGAAGCTGATTGGTCCATCCTACACTTCCTGGAGTTTTAAAAGTACGGTTCCCAACAGCTAGCGAGGCTCTTTCTGGCATCAGCACCTGTTTGCTGTTCTTGGTTTCCAAACCTTATTTAGCATTTTTGAATTGTTAGGTTTTGTGCCGTGGTTTTGTTTATAAATTGTATATTTTGTAAATAGTATTAAATCTGTAGGGGTGAACTGCCATTTTCTTTGGACTGTTTTCACATTAGGGAGTTAGGGTTAGCGACTGTCTTTTGGTTTGTTTATTTCTATCAGGCTAGCTAGCACTTTCTGTGGGAAATGGCTTATTTTGTTTATTATGTTGGCCTTGGTTCGCCCTGAGTTGTAGTGTCATGTTTTGTTTGACACTTTCTTTTGTTTAAAATAAATATCATTCTGTTGGAATATCTCGATCCTGGATTTTGGTTTGGGGATCGGAGAGGGAACATGCTAATTTATCTTTGTATGTTGCACCCTGACCCCCTAGACAGGGGCGTAACAGACCAGTACAGTTATAGTACTTTGCCACATTTATTTTCTTCTTAGCAAGTGTCATGCATTCTGCTTCTCCAGCGTTTTTAAGAGCTGTTGATGATGTCAAATGCAGCTTACGGCCACACCGCTCTCTAAGCGCCCGATCTCGTCCGATCTCGGCAGAAAATAGGGCCGGGCCTTGTTAGTACTTGGTAGGAAGACCGCCTGGGAATTCCAGGTGCTGTAAGCTTTTTTGATTGGGTTTACGGGCAGCACAAGCTGGTGTTACTGCCTATTTATTCATAGAAATTGTTCTATATTTTCATCAAATTTTGTTCTTTCATTGCTGTTTTGCTACATTATTGGTTTGTCAACCATCGTGCTTCATTACTAGTAGACCATGTTACGGTCCTGGCCATATGTGTTGTTTTCATTTTCTTGTTCTTATAGGTGCCCTGCCTGATTGGCCGGATTGGGGGGCAGTACAGGAAGCTGATTGGTCCATCCTACACTTGCTGGAGTTTTAAAAGTACGGTTCCCAACAGCTAGCGAGGCTCTTTCTAGCATCAGCACCTGTTTGCTGTTCTTGGTTTCCAAACCTTATTTAGCATTTTTGAATTGTTAGGTTTTGTGCCGTGGTTTTGTTTATAAATTGTATATTTTGTAAATAGTATTAAATCTGTAGGGGTGAACTGCCATTTTCCTTGGACTGTTTTCACATTAGGGAGTTAGGGTTATCGATTTTCTTTTGGTTTGTTTATTTCTATCAGGCTAGCTAGCACTTTCTGTGGGAAATGGCTCATTTTGTTTATTATGTTGGCCTTGGTTCGCCCTGAGTTGTAGTGTCATGTTTTGTTTGACACTTTCTTTCGTTTAAAATAAATATCATTCTGTTGGAACATCTCGATCCTGGATTTTGGTTTGGGGATCGGAGAGGGAAAATGCTAATTTATCTTTGTATGTTGCACCCTGACCCCCTAGACAGGGGCGTAACAGACCAGTACAGTTATAGTACTTTGTACTTTGACACATTTATCTTCTTCTTAGCAAGTGTCATGCATTCTGCTTCTCTAGCGTTTTTAAGAGCTGTTGATGAAGTCAAATGCAGCTTACGGCCACACCGCTCTCTAAGTGCCCGATCTCGTCCGATCTTGTCAGCCAAATTGGGCCAGGCCTGGTTAGTACTTGGTAAGAAGACCGCCTGGGAATACCAGGTGGTGTAAGCTTTTTTGCTTGGGTTTACGGGCAGCACAAGCTGGTGTTACTGCCTATTTATTCATAGAAATTGTTCTATATTTTCATCAAATTTTGTTCTTTCATTGCTGTTTTGCTACTTTATTGGTTTGTCAACCATCGTGCTTCATTACTAAAAGACCATGTTACGGTCCTGGCCATATGTGTTGTTTTTATTTTGTTGTTCTTATAGGTGCCCTGCCTGATTGGCCGGATTGGGGGGCAGTACAGGGGGCTGATTGGTCCATCCTACACTTCCTGGAGTTTTAAAAGTACGGTTCCCAACAGCTAGCGAGGCTCTTTCTGGCAGCAGCACCTGTTTGCTGTTCTTGGTTTCCAAACCTTATTTAGCATTTTTGAATTGTTAGGTTTTGTGCCGTGGTTTTGTTTATAAATTGTATATTTTGTAAATAGTATTAGATCTGTAGGGGTGAACTGCCATTTTCTTTTGATTGTTTTCTCTTGTTTTCACAATAGGGAGTTAGGGTTAGCGACTGTCTTTTGGTTTGTTTATTTCTATCAGGCTAGCTAGCACTTTCTGTGGGAAATGGCTTATTTTGTTTATTATGTTGGCCTTGGTTCGCCCTGAGTTGTAGTGTCATGTTTTGTTTGACACTTTCTTTTGTTTAAAATAAATATCATTCTGTTGGAACATCTCGATCCTGGATTTTGGTTTGGGGATCGGAGAGGGAACATGCTAATTTATCTTTGTATGTTGCACCCTGACCCCCTAGACAGGGGCGTAACAGACCAGTACAGTTATAGTACTTTGCCACATTTATTTTCTTCTTAGCAAGTGTCATGCATTCTGCTTCTCCAGCGTTTTTAAGAGCTGTTGATGATGTCAAATGCAGCTTACGGCCACACCGCTCTCTAAGCGCCCGATCTCGTCCGATCTCGGCAGAAAATAGGGCCGGGCCTTGTTAGTACTTGGTAGGAAGACCGCCTGGGAATTCCAGGTGCTGTAAGCTTTTTTGATTGGGTTTACGGGCAGCACAAGCTGGTGTTACTGCCTATTTATTCATAGAAATTGTTCTATATTTTCATCAAATTTTGTTCTTTCATTGCTGTTTTGCTACATTATTGGTTTGTCAACCATCGTGCTTCATTACTAGTAGACCATGTTACGGTCCTGGCCATATGTGTTGTTTTTATTTTGTTGTTCTTATAGGTGCCCTGCCTGATTGGCCGGATTGAGGGGCAGTACAAGAAGCTGATTGGTCCATCCTACACTTCCTGGAGTTTTAAAAGTACAGTTCCCAACAGCTAGCGAGGCTCTTTCTGGCAGCAGCACCTGTTTGCTGTTCTTGGTTTCCAAACCTTATTTAGCATTTTTGAATTGTTAGGTTTTGTGCCGTGGTTTTGTTTATAAATTGTATATTTTGTAAATAGTATTAAATCTGTAGGGGTGAACTGCCATTTTCTTGGACTGTTTTCCCATTAGGGAGTAAGGGTTAGCGACTGTCTTTTGGTTTGTTTCTTTCTATCAGGCTAGCTAGCACTTTCTGTGGGAAATGGCTTATTTTGTTTATTATGTTGGCCTTGGTTCGCCCTGAGTTGTAGTGTCATGTTTTGTTTGACACTTTCTTTCGTTTAAAATAAATATTATTCTGTTGGAACATCTCGATCCTGGATTTTGGTTTGGGGATCGGAGAGGGAACATGCTAATTTATCTTTGTATGTTGCACCCTGAGCCACTAGACAGGGGCGTAACAGACCAGTACAGTTATAGTACTTTGTACTTTGCCACATTTATCTTCTTCTTAGCAAGTGTCATGCATTCTGCTTCTCCAGCGTTTTTAAGAGCTGTTGATGATGTCAAATGCAGCTTACGGCCACACCGCTCTCTAAGCGCCCGATCTCGCCCGATCTCGGCAGCCAAATAGAGCCGGGCCTGGTTAGTACTTGGTAGGAAGACCGCCTGGGAATACCAGGTGCTGTAAGCTTTTTTGCTTGGGTTTACGGGCAGCTCAAGCTGGTGTTACTGCCTATTTATTCATAGAAATTGTTCTATATTTTCATCAAATTTTGTTCTTTCATTGCTGTCGTGCTACTTTATTTGTTTGTCAACCATCGTGCTTCATCACTAGTAGACCATGTTACGGTCCTGGCCATATGTGTTGTTTTTATTTTCTTGTTCTTATAGGTGCCCTGCCTGATTGGCCGGATTTGGGGGAAGTACAGGAAGCTGATTGGTCCATCCTACACTTCCTGGAGTTTTAAAAGTACGGTTCCCAACAGCTAGCGAGGCTCTTTCTGGCATCAGCACCTGTTTGCTGTTCTTGGTTTCCAAACCTTATTTAGCATTTTTGAATTGTTAGGTTTTGTGCCGTGGTTTTGTTTATAAATTGTGTATTTTGTAAATAGTATTAAATCTGTTGGGGTGAACAGCCATTTTCTTTTGATTGTTTTCTCTTGTTTTCACATTAGGGAGTTAGGGTTAGCGACTGTCTTTTGGTTTGTTTATTTCTATCAGGCTAGCTAGCATTTTCTGTGGGAAATGGCTTATTTTGTTTATTATGTTGGCCTTGGTTCGCCCTGAGTTGTAGTGTCATGTTTTGTTTGACACTTTCTTTCGTTTAAAATAAATATCATTCTGTTGGAACATCTCGATCCTGGATTTTGGTTTGGGGATCGGAGAGGGAACATGCTAATTTATCTTTGTATGTTGCACCCTGAGCCCCTAGACAGGGGCGTAACAGACCAGTACAGTTATAGTACTTTGTACTTTGCCACATTTATCTTCTTCTTAGCAAGTGTCATGCATTCTGCTTCTCCAGCGTTTTTAAGAGCTGTTGATGATGTCAAATGCAGCTTACGGCCACACCGCTCTCTAAGCGCCCGATCTCGCCCGATCTCGGCAGCCAAATAGAGCCGGGCCTGGTTAGTACTTGGTAGGAAGACCGCCTGGGAATACCAGGTGCTGTAAGCTTTTTTGCTTGGGTTTACGGGCAGCTCAAGCTGGTGTTACTGCCTATTTATTCATAGAAATTGTTCTATATTTTCATCAAATTTTGCTCTTTCATTGCTGTTTTGCTACTTTATTGGTTTGTCAACCATCGTGCTTCATTACTAGTAGACCATGTTACGGTCCTGGCCATATGTGTTGTTTTTATTTTCTTGTTCTTATAGGTGCCCTGCCTGATTGGCCGGATTTGGGGGAAGTACAGGAAGCTGATTGGTCCATCCTACACTTGCTGGAGTTTTAAAAGTACGGTTCCCAACAGCTAGCGAGGCTCTTTCTGGCAGCAGCACCTGTTTGCTGTTCTTGGTTTCCAAATCTTATTTAGCATTTTTGAATTGTTAGGTTTTGTGCCGTGGTTTTGTTTATAAATTGTATATTTTGTAAATAGTATTAAATCTGTAGGGGTGAACTGCCATTTTCTTTTGATTGTTTTCTCTTGTTTTCACATTAGGGAGTTAGGGTTAGCGACTATCTTTTGGTTTGTTTATTTCTATCAGGCTAGCTAGCACTTTCTGTGGGAAATGGCTTATTTTGTTTATTATGTTGGCCTTGGTTCGCCCTGAGTTGTAGTGTCATGTTTTGTTTGACACTTTCTTTCGTTTAAAATAAATATCATTCTATTGGAACATCTCAATCCTGGATTTTGGTTTGAGGATCGGAGAGGGAACGTGCAAATTTATCTTTGTATGTTTCACCCTGACCCCCTAGACAGGGGCGTAACAGACCAGTACAGTTATAGTACTTTGTACTTTGCCACATTTATCTTCTTCTTAGCAAGTGTCATGCATTCTGCTTCTCTAGCGTTTTTAAGAGCTGTTGATGATGTCAAATGCAGCTTACGGCCACACCGCTCTCTAAGCGCCCGATCTCGTCCGATCTCGGCAGCCAAATAGAGCCGGGCCTGGTTAGTACTTGGTAGGAAGACCGCCTGGGAATACCAGGTGCTGTAAGCTTTTTTGCTTGGGTTTACGGGCAGCACAAGCTGGTGTTACTGCCTATTTATTCATAGAAATTGTTCTATATTTTCATCAAATTTTGTTCTTTCATTGCTGTTTTGCTACTTTATTGGTTTGCCAACCATCGTGCTTCATTACTAGTAGACCATGTTACGGTCCTGGCCATATGTGTTGTTTTTATTTTCTTGTTCTTATAGGTGCCCTGCCTGATTGGCCGGATTGGGGGGCAGTACAGGAAGCTGATTGGTCCATCCTACACTTGCTGGAGTTTTAAAAGTACGGTTCCCAACAGCTAGCGAGGCTCTTTCTGGCATCAGCACCTGTTTGCTGTTCTTGGTTTCCAAACCTTATTTAGCATTTTTGAATTGTTAGGTTTTGTGCCGTGGTTTTGTTTATAAATTGTGTATTTTGTAAATAGTATTAAATCTGTAGGGGTGGACTGCCATTTTCTTTTGATTGTTTTCTCTTGTTTTCACATTAGGGAGTTAGGGTTAGCGACTGTCTTTTGGTTTGTTTATTTCTATCAGGCTAGCTAGCACTTTCTGTGGGAAATGGCTTATTTTGTTTATTATGTTGGCCTTGGTTCGCCCTGAGTTGTAGTGTCATGTTTTGTTTGACACTTTCTTTCGTTTAAAATAAATATCATTCTGTTGGAACATCTCGATCCTGGATTTTGGTTTGGGGATCAGAGAGGGAACATGCTAATTTATCTTTGTATGTTGCACCCTGAACCCCTAGACAGGGGCGTAACAGACCAGTACAGTTATAGTACTTTGTACTTTGCCACATTTATCTTCTTCTTAGCAAGTGTCATGCATTCTGCTTCTCCAGCGTTTTTAAGAGCTGTTGATGATGTCAAATGCAGCTTACGGCCACACCGCTCTCTAAGCGCCCGATCTCGTCCGATCTCGGCAGCCAAATAGAGCCCGGCCTGGTTAGTACTTGGTAGGAAGACCGCCTGGGAATACCAGGTGCTGTAAGCTTTTTTGCTTGGGTTTACGGGCAGCACAAGCTGGTGTTACTGCCTATTTATTCATAGAAATTGTTCTATATTTTCATCAAATTTTGTTCTTTCATTGCTGTTTTGCTACTTTATTGGTTTGTCAACCATCGTGCTTCATTACTAGTAGACCATGTTACGGTCCTGGCCATATGTGTTGTTTTTATTTTCTTGTTCTTATAGGTGCCCTGCCTGATTGGCCGGATTGGGGGGCAGTACAGGAAGCTGATTGGTCCATCCTACACTTCCTGGAGTTTTAAAAGTACGGTTCCCAACAGCTAGCGAGGCTCTTTCTGGCAGCAGCACCTGTTTGCTGTTCTTGGTTTCCAAACCTTATTTAGCATTTTTGAATTGTTAGGTTTTGTGCCGTGGTTTTGTTTATAAATTGTATATTTTGTAAATAGTATTAGATCTGTAGGGGTGAACTGCCATTTTCTTTTGATTGTTTTCTCTTGTTTTCACAATAGGGAGTTAGGGTTAGCGACTGTCTTTTGGATTGTTTATTTCTATCAGGCTAGCTAGCACTTTCTGTGGGAAATGGCTTATTTTGTTTATTATGTTGGCCTTGGTTCGCCCTGAGTTGTAGTGTCATGTTTTGTTTGACACTTTCTTTCGTTTAAAATAAATATCATTCTGTTGGAACATCTCGATCCTGGATTTTGGTTTGGGGATCGGAGAGGGAACATGCTAATTTATCTTTGTATGTTGCACCCTGACCCCCTAGACAAGGGCGTAACAGACCAGTAGAGTCATAGTACTTTGTACTTTGCCACATTTATCTTCTTCTTAGCGTCATGCATTCTGCTTCTCCAGCGTTTTTAAGAGCTGTTGATGATGTCAAATGCAGCTTACGGCCACACCGCTCTCTAAGCGCCCGATCTCGTCCGATCTCGGCAGCCAAATAGAGCCGGGCCTGGTTAGTACTTGGTAGGAAGACCGCCTGGGAATACCAGGTGCTGTAAGCTTTTTTGCTTGGGTTTACGGGCAGCACAAGCTGGTGTTACTGCCTATTTATTCATAGAAATTGTTCTATATTTTCATCAAATTTTGTTCTTTCATTGCTGTTTTGCTACTTTATTGGTTTGTCAACCATCGTGCTTCATTACTAGTAGACCATGTTACGGTCCTGGCCATATGTGTTGTTTTTATTTTGTTGTTCTTATAGGTGCCCTGCCTGATTGGCCGGATTGGGGGGCAGTACAGGAAGCTGATTGGTCCATCCTACACTTCCTGGAGTTTTAAAAGTACGGTTCCCAACAGCTAGCGAGGCTCTTTCTGGCAGCAGCACCTGTTTGCTGTTCTTGGTTTCCAAACCTTATTTAGCATTTTTAAATTGTTAGGTTTTGTGCCGTGGTTTTGTTTATAAATTGTATATTTTGTAAATAGTATTAGATCTGTAGGGGTGAACTGCCATTTTCTTTTGATTGTTTTCTCTTGTTTTCACAATAGGGAGTTAGGGTTAGCGACTGTCTTTTGGATTGTTTATTTCTATCAGGCTAGCTAGCACTTTCTGTGGGAAATGGCTTATTATGTTTGTTATGTTGGCCTTGGTTCGCCCTGAGTTGTAGTGTCATGTTTTGTTTGACACTTTATTTCGTTTAAAATAAATATCATTCTGTTGGAACATCTCGATCCTGGATTTTGGTTTGGGGATCGGAGAGGGAACATGCTAATTTATCTTTGTATGTTGCACCCTGACCCCCTAGACAGGGGCGTAACAGACCAGTACAGTTATAGTACTTTGTACTTTGCCACATTTATCTTCTTCTTAGCAAGTGTCATGCATTCTGCTTCTCCAGCGTTTTTAAGAGCTGTTGATGATGTCAAATGCAGCTTACGGCCACACCGCTCTCTAAGCGCCCGATCTCGTCCGATCTCGGCAGCCAAATAGAGCTGGGCCTGGTTAGTACTTGGTAGGAAGACCGCCTGGGAATACCAGGTGCTGTAAGCTTTTTTGCTTGGGTTTACGGGCAGCACAAGCTGGTGTTACTGCCTATTTATTCATAGAAATTGTTCTATATTTTCATCAAATTTTGTTCTTTCATTGCTGTTTTGCTACTTTATTGGTTTGTCAACCATCGTGCTTCATTACTAGTAGACCATGTTACGGTCCTGGCCATATGTGTTGTTTTTATTTTGTTGTTCTTATAGGTGCCCTGCCTGATTGGCCAGATTTGGGGGAAGTACAGGAAGCTGATTGGTCCATCCTACACTTCCTGGAGTTTTAAAAGTACGGTTCCCAACAGCTAGCGAGGCTCTTTCTGGCATCAGCACCTGTTTGCTGTTCTTGGTTTCCAAACCTTATTTAGCATTTTTGAATTGTTAGGTTTTGTGCCGTGGTTTTGTTTATAAATTGTATATTTTGTAAATAGTATTAAATCTGTAGGGGTGAACTGCCATTTTCTTTGGACTGTTTTCACATTAGGGAGTTAGGGTTAGCGACTGTCTTTTGGTTTGTTTATTTCTATCAGGCTAGCTAGCACTTTCTGTGGGAAATGGCTTATTTTGTTTATTATGTTGGCCTTGGTTCGCCCTGAGTTGTAGTGTCATGTTTTGTTTGACACTTTCTTTTGTTTAAAATAAATATCATTCTGTTGGAACATCTCGATCCTGGATTTTGGTTTGGGGATCGGAGAGGGAACATGCTAATTTATCTTTGTATGTTGCACCCTGACCCCCTAGACAGGGGCGTAACAGACCAGTACAGTTATAGTACTTTGCCACATTTATCTTCTTCTTAGCAAGTGTCATGCATTCTGCTTCTCCAGCGTTTTTAAGAGCTGTTGATGATGTCAAATGCAGCTTACGGCCACACCGCTCTCTAAGCGCCCGATCTCGTCCGATCTCGGCAGCCAAATAGAGCTGGGCCTGGTTAGTACTTGGTAGGAAGACCGCCTGGGAATACCAGGTGCTGTAAGCTTTTTTGCTTGGGTTTACGGGCAGCACAAGCTGGTGTTACTGCCTATTTATTCATAGAAATTGTTCTATATTTTCATCAAATTTTGTTCTTTCATTGCTGTTTTGCTACTTTATTGGTTTGTCAACCATCGTGCTTCATTACTAGTAGACCATGTTACGGTCCTGGCCATATGTGTTGTTTTTATTTTGTTGTTCTTATAGGTGCCCTGCCTGATTGGCCAGATTTGGGGGAAGTACAGGAAGCTGATTGGTCCATCCTACACTTCCTGGAGTTTTAAAAGTACGGTTCCCAACAGCTAGCGAGGCTCTTTCTGGCATCAGCACCTGTTTGCTGTTCTTGGTTTCCAAACCTTATTTAGCATTTTTGAATTGTTAGGTTTTGTGCCGTGGTTTTGTTTATAAATTGTATATTTTGTAAATAGTATTAAATCTGTAGGGGTGAACTGCCATTTTCTTTGGACTGTTTTCACATTAGGGAGTTAGGGTTAGCGACTGTCTTTTGGTTTGTTTATTTCTATCAGGCTAGCTAGCACTTTCTGTGGGAAATGGCTTATTTTGTTTATTATGTTGGCCTTGGTTCGCCCTGAGTTGTAGTGTCATGTTTTGTTTGACACTTTCTTTTGTTTAAAATAAATATCATTCTGTTGGAACATCTCGATCCTGGATTTTGGTTTGGGGATCGGAGAGGGAACATGCTAATTTATCTTTGTATGTTGCACCCTGACCCCCTAGACAGGGGCGTAACAGACCAGTACAGTTATAGTACTTTGCCACATTTATTTTCTTCTTAGCAAGTTTCATGCATTCTGCTTCTCCAACGTTTTTAAGAGCTGTTGATGATGTCAAATGCAGCTTACGGCCACACCGCTCTCTAAGCGCCCGATCTCGTCCGATCTCGGCAGCCAAATAGAGCCGGGCCTGGTTAGTACTTGGTAGGAAGACCGCGTGGGAATACCAGGTGCTGTAAGCTTTTTTGCTTGGGTTTACGGGCAGCACAAGCTGGTGTTACTGCCTATTTATTCATAGAAATTGTTCTATATTTTCATCAAATTTTGTTCTTTCATTACTGTTTTGCTACTTTATTGGTTTGTCAACCATCGTGCTTCATTACTAGTAGACCATGTTACGGTCCTGGCCATATGTGTTGTTTTTATTTTCTTGTTCTTATAGGTGCCCTGCCTGATTGGCCGGATTGAGGGGTAGTACAGGAAGCTGATTGGTCCATCCTACACTTGCTGGAGTTTTAAAAGTACGGTTCCCAACAGCTAGCGAGGCTCTTTCTGGCATCAGCACCTGTTTGCTGTTCTTGGTTTCTAAACCTTATTTAGCATTTTTGAATTGTTAGGTTTTGTGCCGTGGTTTTGTTTTTAAATTGTATATTTTGTAAATAGTATTAAATCTGTAGGGGTGGACTGCCATTTTTCTTTTGATTGTTTTCTCTTGTTTTCACATTAGGGAGTTAGGGTTAGCGACTGTCTTTTGGTTTGTTTCTTTCTATCAGGCTAGCTAGCACTTTCTGTGGGAAATGGCTTATTTTGTTTATTATGTTGGCCTTGGTTCGCCCTGAGTTGTAGTGTCATGTTTTGTTTGACACTTTCTTTCGTTTAAAATAAATATTATTCTGTTGGAACATCTCGATCCTGGATTTTGGTTTGGGGATCGGAGAGGGAACATGCTAATTTATCTTTGTATGTTGCACCCTGAGCCACTAGACAGGGGCGTAACAGACCAGTACAGTTATAGTACTTTGTACTTTGCCACATTTATCTTCTTCTTAGCAAGTGTCATGCATTCTGCTTCTCCAGCGTTTTTAAGAGCTGTTGATGATGTCAAATGCAGCTTACGGCCACACCGCTCTCTAAGCGCCCGATCTCGCCCGATCTCGGCAGCCAAATAGAGCCGGGCCTGGTTAGTACTTGGTAGGAAGACCGCCTGGGAATACCAGGTGCTGTAAGCTTTTTTGCTTGGGTTTACGGGCAGCTCAAGCTGGTGTTACTGCCTATTTATTCATAGAAATTGTTCTATATTTTCATCAAATTTTGTTCTTTCATTGCTGTTTTGCTACTTTATTGGTTTGTCAACCATCGTGCTTCATCACTAGTAGACCATGTTACGGTCCTGGCCATATGTGTTGTTTTTATTTTCTTGTTCTTATAGGTGCCCTGCCTGATTGGCCGGATTTGGGGGAAGTACAGGAAGCTGATTGGTCCATCCTACACTTCCTGGAGTTTTAAAAGTACGGTTCCCAACAGCTAGCGAGGCTCTTTCTGGCATCAGCACCTGTTTGCTGTTCTTGGTTTCCAAACCTTATTTAGCATTTTTGAATTGTTAGGTTTTGTGCCGTGGTTTTGTTTATAAATTGTGTATTTTGTAAATAGTATTAAATCTGTTGGGGTGAACAGCCATTTTCTTTTGATTGTTTTCTCTTGTTTTCACATTAGGGAGTTAGGGTTAGCGACTGTCTTTTGGTTTGTTTATTTCTATCAGGCTAGCTAGCATTTTCTGTGGGAAATGGCTTATTTTGTTTATTATGTTGGCCTTGGTTCGCCCTGAGTTGTAGTGTCATGTTTTGTTTGACACTTTCTTTCGTTTAAAATAAATATCATTCTGTTGGAACATCTCGATCCTGGATTTTGGTTTGGGGATCGGAGAGGGAACATGCTAGTTTATCTTTGTATGTTGCACCCTGAGCCCCTAGACAGGGGCGTAACAGACCAGTACAGTTATAGTACTTTGTACTTTGCCACATTTATCTTCTTCTTAGCAAGTGTCATGCATTCTGCTTCTCCAGCGTTTTTAAGAGCTGTTGATGATGTCAAATGCAGCTTACGGCCACACCGCTCTCTAAGCGCGCGATCTCGCCCGATCTCGGCAGCCAAATAGAGCCGGGCCTGGTTAGTACTTGGTAGGAAGACCGCCTGGGAATACCAGGTGCTGTAAGCTTTTTTGCTTGGGTTTACGGGCAGCACAAGCTGGTGTTACTGCCTATTTATTCATAGAAATTGTTCTATATTTTCATCAAATTTTGTTCTTTCATTGCTGTTTTGCTACTTTATTGGTTTGCCAACCATCGTGCTTCATTACTAGTAGACCATGTTACGGTCCTGGCCATATGTGTTGTTTTTATTTTCTTGTTCTTATAGGTGCCCTGCCTGATTGGCCGGATTGGGGGGAAGTACAGGAAGCTGATTGGTCCATCCTACACTTCCTGGAGTTTTAAAAGTACGGTTCCCAACAGCTAGCGAGGCTCTTTCTGGCAGCAGCACCTGTTTGCTGTTCTTGGTTTCCAAATCTTATTTAGCATTTTTGAATTGTTAGGTTTTGTGCCGTGGTTTTGTTTATAAATTGTATATTTTGTAAATAGTATTAAATCTGTAGGGGTGAACAGCCATTTTCTTTTGATTGTTTTCTCTTGTTTTCACATTAGGGAGTTAGGGTTAGCGACTGTCTTTTGGTTTGTTTATTTCTAGCATTTTCTGTGGGAAATGGCTTATTTTGTTTATTATGTTGGCCTTGGTTCGCCCTGAGTTGTAGTGTCATGTTTTGTTTGACACTTTCTTTCGTTTAAAATAAATATCATTCTGTTGGAACATCTCAATCCTGGATTTTGGTTTGAGGATCGGAGAGGGAACGTGCAAATTTATCTTTGTATGTTTCACCCTGACCCCCTAGACAGGGGCGTAACAGACCAGTACAGTTATAGTACTTTGTACTTTGCCACATTTATCTTCTTCTTAGCAAGTGTCATGCATTCTGCTTCTCTAGCGTTTTTAAGATCTGTTGATGATGTCAAATGCAGCTTACGGCCACACCGCTCTCTAAGCGCCCGATCTCGTCCGATCTCGGCAGCCAAATAGAGCCGGGACTGGTTAGTACTTGGTAGGAAGACCGCCTGGGAATACCAGGTGCTGTAAGCTTTTTTGCTTGGGTTTACGGGCAGCACAAGCTGGTGTTACTGCCTATTTATTCATAGAAATTGTTCTATATTTTCATCAAATTTTGTTCTTTCATTGCTGTTTTGCTACTTTATTGGTTTGCCAACCATCGTGCTTCATTACTAGTAGACCATGTTACGGTCCTGGCCATATGTGTTGTTTTTATTTTCTTGTTCTTATAGGTGCCCTGCCTGATTGGCCGGATTGGGGGGCAGTACAGGAAGCTGATTGGTCCATCCTACACTTGCTGGAGTTTTAAAAGTACGGTTCCCAACAGCTAGCGAGGCTCTTTCTGGCAGCAGCACCTGTTTGCTGTTCTTGGTTTCCAAACCTTATTTAGCATTTTTGAATTGTTAGGTTTTGTGCCGTGGTTTTGTTTATAAATTGTATATTTTGTAAATAGTATTAGATCTGTAGGGGTGAACTGCCATTTTCTTTTGATTGTTTTCTCTTGTTTTCACAATAGGGAGTTAGGGTTAGCGACTGTCTTTTGGATTGTTTATTTCTATCAGGCTAGCTAGCACTTTCTGTGGGAAATGGCTTATTATGTTTGTTATGTTGGCCTTGGTTCGCCCTGAGTTGTAGTGTCATGTTTTGTTTGACACTTTATTTCGTTTAAAATAAATATCATTCTGTTGGAACATCTCGATCCTGGATTTTGGTTTGGGGATCGGAGAGGGAACATGCTAATTTATCTTTGTATGTTGCACCCTGACCCCCTAGACAGGGGCGTAACAGACCAGTACAGTTATAGTACTTTGTACTTTGCCACATTTATCTTCTTCTTAGCAAGTGTCATGCATTCTGCTTCTCCAGCGTTTTTAAGAGCTGTTGATGATGTCAAATGCAGCTTACGGCCACACCGCTCTCTAAGCGCCCGATCTCGTCCGATCTCGGCAGCCAAATAGAGCTGGGCCTGGTTAGTACTTGGTAGGAAGACCGCCTGGGAATACCAGGTGCTGTAAGCTTTTTTGCTTGGGTTTACGGGCAGCACAAGCTGGTGTTACTGCCTATTTATTCATAGAAATTGTTCTATATTTTCATCAAATTTTGTTCTTTCATTGCTGTTTTGCTACTTTATTGGTTTGTCAACCATCGTGCTTCATTACTAGTAGACCATGTTACGGTCCTGGCCATATGTGTTGTTTTTATTTTGTTGTTCTTATAGGTGCCCTGCCTGATTGGCCAGATTTGGGGGAAGTACAGGAAGCTGATTGGTCCATCCTACACTTCCTGGAGTTTTAAAAGTACGGTTCCCAACAGCTAGCGAGGCTCTTTCTGGCATCAGCACCTGTTTGCTGTTCTTGGTTTCCAAACCTTATTTAGCATTTTTGAATTGTTAGGTTTTGTGCCGTGGTTTTGTTTATAAATTGTATATTTTGTAAATAGTATTAAATCTGTAGGGGTGAACTGCCATTTTCTTTGGACTGTTTTCACATTAGGGAGTTAGGGTTAGCGACTGTCTTTTGGTTTGTTTATTTCTATCAGGCTAGCTAGCACTTTCTGTGGGAAATGGCTTATTTTGTTTATTATGTTGGCCTTGGTTCGCCCTGAGTTGTAGTGTCATGTTTTGTTTGACACTTTCTTTTGTTTAAAATAAATATCATTCTGTTGGAACATCTCGATCCTGGATTTTGGTTTGGGGATCGGAGAGGGAACATGCTAATTTATCTTTGTATGTTGCACCCTGACCCCCTAGACAGGGGCGTAACAGACCAGTACAGTTATAGTACTTTGCCACATTTATCTTCTTCTTAGCAAGTGTCATGCATTCTGCTTCTCCAGCGTTTTTAAGAGCTGTTGATGATGTCAAATGCAGCTTACGGCCACACCGCTCTCTAAGCGCCCGATCTCGTCCGATCTCGGCAGCCAAATAGAGCTGGGCCTGGTTAGTACTTGGTAGGAAGACCGCCTGGGAATACCAGGTGCTGTAAGCTTTTTTGCTTGGGTTTACGGGCAGCACAAGCTGGTGTTACTGCCTATTTATTCATAGAAATTGTTCTATATTTTCATCAAATTTTGTTCTTTCATTGCTGTTTTGCTACTTTATTGGTTTGTCAACCATCGTGCTTCATTACTAGTAGACCATGTTACGGTCCTGGCCATATGTGTTGTTTTTATTTTGTTGTTCTTATAGGTGCCCTGCCTGATTGGCCAGATTTGGGGGAAGTACAGGAAGCTGATTGGTCCATCCTACACTTCCTGGAGTTTTAAAAGTACGGTTCCCAACAGCTAGCGAGGCTCTTTCTGGCATCAGCACCTGTTTGCTGTTCTTGGTTTCCAAACCTTATTTAGCATTTTTGAATTGTTAGGTTTTGTGCCGTGGTTTTGTTTATAAATTGTATATTTTGTAAATAGTATTAAATCTGTAGGGGTGAACTGCCATTTTCTTTGGACTGTTTTCACATTAGGGAGTTAGGGTTAGCGACTGTCTTTTGGTTTGTTTATTTCTATCAGGCTAGCTAGCACTTTCTGTGGGAAATGGCTTATTTTGTTTATTATGTTGGCCTTGGTTCGCCCTGAGTTGTAGTGTCATGTTTTGTTTGACACTTTCTTTTGTTTAAAATAAATATCATTCTGTTGGAACATCTCGATCCTGGATTTTGGTTTGGGGATCGGAGAGGGAACATGCTAATTTATCTTTGTATGTTGCACCCTGACCCCCTAGACAGGGGCGTAACAGACCAGTACAGTTATAGTACTTTGCCACATTTATTTTCTTCTTAGCAAGTTTCATGCATTCTGCTTCTCCAACATTTTTAAGAGCTGTTGATGATGTCAAATGCAGCTTACGGCCACACCGCTCTCTAAGCGCCCGATCTCGTCCGATCTCGGCAGCCAAATAGAGCCGGGCCTGGTTAGTACTTGGTAGGAAGACCGCGTGGGAATACCAGGTGCTGTAAGCTTTTTTGCTTGGGTTTACGGGCAGCACAAGCTGGTGTTACTGCCTATTTATTCATAGAAATTGTTCTATATTTTCATCAAATTTTGTTCTTTCATTACTGTTTTGCTACTTTATTGGTTTGTCAACCATCGTGCTTCATTACTAGTAGACCATGTTACGGTCCTGGCCATATGTGTTGTTTTTATTTTCTTGTTCTTATAGGTGCCCTGCCTGATTGGCCGGATTGAGGGGTAGTACAGGAAGCTGATTGGTCCATCCTACACTTGCTGGAGTTTTAAAAGTACGGTTCCCAACAGCTAGCGAGGCTCTTTCTGGCATCAGCACCTGTTTGCTGTTCTTGGTTTCTAAACCTTATTTAGCATTTTTGAATTGTTAGGTTTTGTGCCGTGGTTTTGTTTTTAAATTGTATATTTTGTAAATAGTATTAAATCTGTAGGGGTGGACTGCCATTTTTCTTTTGATTGTTTTCTCTTGTTTTCACATTAGGGAGTTAGGGTTAGCGACTGTCTTTTGGTTTGTTTCTTTCTATCAGGCTAGCTAGCACTTTCTGTGGGAAATGGCTTATTTTGTTTATTATGTTGGCCTTGGTTCGCCCTGAGTTGTAGTGTCATGTTTTGTTTGACACTTTCTTTCGTTTAAAATAAATATTATTCTGTTGGAACATCTCGATCCTGGATTTTGGTTTGGGGATCGGAGAGGGAACATGCTAATTTATCTTTGTATGTTGCACCCTGAGCCACTAGACAGGGGCGTAACAGACCAGTACAGTTATAGTACTTTGTACTTTGCCACATTTATCTTCTTCTTAGCAAGTGTCATGCATTCTGCTTCTCCAGCGTTTTTAAGAGCTGTTGATGATGTCAAATGCAGCTTACGGCCACACCGCTCTCTAAGCGCCCGATCTCGCCCGATCTCGGCAGCCAAATAGAGCCGGGCCTGGTTAGTACTTGGTAGGAAGACCGCCTGGGAATACCAGGTGCTGTAAGCTTTTTTGCTTGGGTTTACGGGCAGCTCAAGCTGGTGTTACTGCCTATTTATTCATAGAAATTGTTCTATATTTTCATCAAATTTTGTTCTTTCATTGCTGTTTTGCTACTTTATTGGTTTGTCAACCATCGTGCTTCATCACTAGTAGACCATGTTACGGTCCTGGCCATATGTGTTGTTTTTATTTTCTTGTTCTTATAGGTGCCCTGCCTGATTGGCCGGATTTGGGGGAAGTACAGGAAGCTGATTGGTCCATCCTACACTTCCTGGAGTTTTAAAAGTACGGTTCCCAACAGCTAGCGAGGCTCTTTCTGGCATCAGCACCTGTTTGCTGTTCTTGGTTTCCAAACCTTATTTAGCATTTTTGAATTGTTAGGTTTTGTGCCGTGGTTTTGTTTATAAATTGTGTATTTTGTAAATAGTATTAAATCTGTTGGGGTGAACAGCCATTTTCTTTTGATTGTTTTCTCTTGTTTTCACATTAGGGAGTTAGGGTTAGCGACTGTCTTTTGGTTTGTTTATTTCTATCAGGCTAGCTAGCATTTTCTGTGGGAAATGGCTTATTTTGTTTATTATGTTGGCCTTGGTTCGCCCTGAGTTGTAGTGTCATGTTTTGTTTGACACTTTCTTTCGTTTAAAATAAATATCATTCTGTTGGAACATCTCGATCCTGGATTTTGGTTTGGGGATCGGAGAGGGAACATGCTAGTTTATCTTTGTATGTTGCACCCTGAGCCCCTAGACAGGGGCGTAACAGACCAGTACAGTTATAGTACTTTGTACTTTGCCACATTTATCTTCTTCTTAGCAAGTGTCATGCATTCTGCTTCTCCAGCGTTTTTAAGAGCTGTTGATGATGTCAAATGCAGCTTACGGCCACACCGCTCTCTAAGCGCGCGATCTCGCCCGATCTCGGCAGCCAAATAGAGCCGGGCCTGGTTAGTACTTGGTAGGAAGACCGCCTGGGAATACCAGGTGCTGTAAGCTTTTTTGCTTGGGTTTACGGGCAGCACAAGCTGGTGTTACTGCCTATTTATTCATAGAAATTGTTCTATATTTTCATCAAATTTTGTTCTTTCATTGCTGTTTTGCTACTTTATTGGTTTGCCAACCATCGTGCTTCATTACTAGTAGACCATGTTACGGTCCTGGCCATATGTGTTGTTTTTATTTTCTTGTTCTTATAGGTGCCCTGCCTGATTGGCCGGATTGGGGGGAAGTACAGGAAGCTGATTGGTCCATCCTACACTTCCTGGAGTTTTAAAAGTACGGTTCCCAACAGCTAGCGAGGCTCTTTCTGGCAGCAGCACCTGTTTGCTGTTCTTGGTTTCCAAATCTTATTTAGCATTTTTGAATTGTTAGGTTTTGTGCCGTGGTTTTGTTTATAAATTGTATATTTTGTAAATAGTATTAAATCTGTAGGGGTGAACAGCCATTTTCTTTTGATTGTTTTCTCTTGTTTTCACATTAGGGAGTTAGGGTTAGCGACTGTCTTTTGGTTTGTTTATTTCTAGCATTTTCTGTGGGAAATGGCTTATTTTGTTTATTATGTTGGCCTTGGTTCGCCCTGAGTTGTAGTGTCATGTTTTGTTTGACACTTTCTTTCGTTTAAAATAAATATCATTCTGTTGGAACATCTCAATCCTGGATTTTGGTTTGAGGATCGGAGAGGGAACGTGCAAATTTATCTTTGTATGTTTCACCCTGACCCCCTAGACAGGGGCGTAACAGACCAGTACAGTTATAGTACTTTGTACTTTGCCACATTTATCTTCTTCTTAGCAAGTGTCATGCATTCTGCTTCTCTAGCGTTTTTAAGATCTGTTGATGATGTCAAATGCAGCTTACGGCCACACCGCTCTCTAAGCGCCCGATCTCGTCCGATCTCGGCAGCCAAATAGAGCCGGGCCTGGTTAGTACTTGGTAGGAAGACCGCCTGGGAATACCAGGTGCTGTAAGCTTTTTTGCTTGGGTTTACGGGCAGCACAAGCTGGTGTTACTGCCTATTTATTCATAGAAATTGTTCTATATTTTCATCAAATTTTGTTCTTTCATTGCTGTTTTGCTACTTTATTGGTTTGCCAACCATCGTGCTTCATTACTAGTAGACCATGTTACGGTCCTGGCCATATGTGTTGTTTTTATTTTCTTGTTCTTATAGGTGCCCTGCCTGATTGGCCGGATTGGGGGGCAGTACAGGAAGCTGATTGGTCCATCCTACACTTGCTGGAGTTTTAAAAGTACGGTTCCCAACAGCTAGCGAGGCTCTTTCTGGCATCAGCACCTGTTTGCTGTTCTTGGTTTCCAAACCTTATTTAGCATTTTTGAATTGTTAGGTTTTGTGCCGTGGTTTTGTTTATAAATTGTGTATTTTGTAAATAGTATTAAATCTGTAGGGGTGGACTGCCATTTTCTTTTGATTGTTTTCTCTTGTTTTCACATTAGGGAGTTAGGGTTAGCGACTGTCTTTTGGTTTGTTTATTTCTATCAGGCTAGCTAGCACTTTCTGTGGGAAATGGCTTATTTTGTTTATTATGTTGGCCTTGGTTCGCCCTGAGTTGTAGTGTCATGTTTTGTTTGACACTTTCTTTCGTTTAAAATAAATATCATTCTGTTGGAACATCTCGATCCTGGATTTTGGTTTGGGGATCGGAGAGGGAACATGCTAATTTATCTTTGTATGTTGCACCCTGAGCCCCTAGACAGGGGCGTAACAGACCAGTACAGTTATAGTACTTTGTACTTTGCCACATTTATCTTCTTCTTAGCAAGTGTCATGCATTCTGCTTCTCCAGCGTTTTTAAGAGCTGTTGATGATGTCAAATGCAGCTTACGGCCACACCGCTCTCTAAGCGCCCGATCTCGCCCGATCTCGGCAGCCAAATAGAGCCGGGCCTGGTTAGTACTTGGTAGGAAGACCGCCTGGGAATACCAGGTGCTGTAAGCTTTTTTGCTTGGGTTTACGGGCAGCACAAGCTGGTGTTACTGCCTATTTATTCATAGAAATTGTTCTATATTTTCATCAAATTTTGTTCTTTCATTGCTGTTTTGCTACTTTATTGGTTTGTCAACCATCGTGCTTCATTACTAATAGACCATGTTACGGTCCTGGCCATATGTGTTGTTTTCATTTTCTTGTTCTTATAGGTGCCCTGCCTGATTGGCCGGATTGGGGGGCAGTACAGGAAGCTGATTGGTCCATCCTACACTTGCTGGAGTTTTAAAAGTACGGTTCCCAACAGCTAGCGAGGCTCTTTCTAGCATCAGCACCTGTTTGCTGTTCTTGGTTTCCAAACCTTATTTAGCATTTTTGAATTGTTAGGTTTTGTGCCGTGGTTTTGTTTATAAATTGTATATTTTGTAAATAGTATTAAATCTGTAGGGGTGAACTGCCATTTTCCTTGGACTGTTTTCACATTAGGGAGTTAGGGTTATCGATTTTCTTTTGGTTTGTTTATTTCTATCAGGCTAGCTAGCACTTTCTGTGGGAAATGGCTCATTTTGTTTATTATGTTGGCCTTGGTTCGCCCTGAGTTGTAGTGTCATGTTTTGTTTGACACTTTCTTTCGTTTAAAATAAATATCATTCTGTTGGAACATCTCGATCCTGGATTTTGGTTTGGGGATCGGAGAGGGAAAATGCTAATTTATCTTTGTATGTTGCACCCTGACCCCCTAGACAGGGGCGTAACAGACCAGTACAGTTATAGTACTTTGTACTTTGACACATTTATCTTCTTCTTAGCAAGTGTCATGCATTCTGCTTCTCTAGCGTTTTTAAAAGCTGTTGATGAAGTCAAATGCAGCTTACGGCCACACCGCTCTCTAAGCGCCCGATCTCGGCAGCCAAATAGAGCCGGGCCTGGTTAGTACTTGGTAGGAAGACCGCCTGGGAATACCAGGTGCTGTAAACTTTTTTACTTGGGTTTACGGGTAGCACAAACTTGTGTTACTGCCTATTTATTCATAGAAATTGTTGTATATTTTCATCAAATTTTGTTCTTTCATTGTTGTTTTGCTACTTTATTGGTTTGTCAACCATCGTGCTTCATTACTAGTAGACCATGTTACGGTCCTGGCCATATGTGTTGTTTTTATTTTGTCGTTCTTATAGGTGCCCTGCCTGATTGGCCGGATTGAGGGGCAGTACAGGAAGCTGATTGGTCCATCCTACACTTCCTGGAGTTTTAAAAGTACGGTTTCCAACAGCTAGCGAGGCTCTTTCTGGCATCAGCACCTGTTTGCTGTTCTTGGTTTCCAAACCTTATTTAGCATTTTTGAATTGTTAGGTTTTGTGCCGTGGTTTTGTTTATAAATTGTATATTTTGTAAATAGTATTAAATCTGTAGGGGTGAACAGCCATTTTCTTTTGATTGTTTTCTCTTTTTTTCACATTAGGGAGTTAGGGTTAGCGACTGTGTTTTGGTTTGTTTATTTCTATCAGGCTAGCTAGCAATTTCTGTGGGAAATGGCTTATTTTGTTTATTATGTTGGCCTTGGTTCGCCCTGAGTTGTAGTGTCATGTTTTGTTTGACACTTTCTTTCGTTTAAAATAAATATCATTCTGTTGGAACATCTCGATCCTGGATTTTGGTTTGGGGATCGGAGAGGGAACATGCTAATTTATCTTTGTATGTTGCACCCTGACCCCCTGGACAGGGGCGTAAAAGACCAGTACAGTTATAGTACTTTGTACTTTGCCACATTTATCTTCGTCTTAGCAAGTTTCATGCATTCTGCTTCTCCAACGTTTTTAAGAGCTGTTGATGATGTCAAATGCAGCTTACGGCCACACCGCTCTCTAAGCGCCCGATCTCGTCCGATCTCGGCAGCCAAATAGAGCCGGGCCTGGTTAGTACTTGGTAGGAAGACCGCGTGGGAATACCAGGTGCTGTAAGCTTTTTTGCTTGGGTTTACGGGCAGCACAAGCTGGTGTTACTGCCTATTTATTCATAGAAATTGTTCTATATTTTCATCAAATTTTGTTCTTTCATTACTGTTTTGCTACTTTATTGGTTTGTCAACCATCGTGCTTCATTACTAGTAGACCATGTTACGGTCCTGGCCATATGTGTTGTTTTTATTTTCTTGTTCTTATAGGTGCCCTGCCTGATTGGCCGGATTGAGGGGTAGTACAGGAAGCTGATTGGTCCATCCTACACTTGCTGGAGTTTTAAAAGTACGGTTCCCAACAGCTAGCGAGGCTCTTTCTGGCATCAGCACCTGTTTGCTGTTCTTGGTTTCTAAACCTTATTTAGCATTTTTGAATTGTTAGGTTTTGTGCCGTGGTTTTGTTTTTAAATTGTATATTTTGTAAATAGTATTAAATCTGTAGGGGTGGACTGCCATTTTTCTTTTGATTGTTTTCTCTTGTTTTCACATTAGGGAGTTAGGGTTAGCGACTGTCTTTTGGTTTGTTTCTTTCTATCAGGCTAGCTAGCACTTTCTGTGGGAAATGGCTTATTTTGTTTATTATGTTGGCCTTGGTTCGCCCTGAGTTGTAGTGTCATGTTTTGTTTGACACTTTCTCTCGTTTAAAATAAATATTATTCTGTTGGAACATCTCGATCCTGGATTTTGGTTTGGGGATCGGAGAGGGAACATGCTAATTTATCTTTGTATGTTGCACCCTGAGCCACTAGACAGGGGCGTAACAGACCAGTACAGTTATAGTACTTTGTACTTTGCCACATTTATCTTCTTCTTAGCAAGTGTCATGCATTCTGCTTCTCCAGCGTTTTTAAGAGCTGTTGATGATGTCAAATGCAGCTTACGGCCACACCGCTCTCTAAGCGCCCGATCTCGCCCGATCTCGGCAGCCAAATAGAGCCGGGCCTGGTTAGTACTTGGTAGGAAGACCGCCTGGGAATACCAGGTGCTGTAAGCTTTTTTGCTTGGGTTTACGGGCAGCTCAAGCTGGTGTTACTGCCTATTTATTCATAGAAATTGTTCTATATTTTCATCAAATTTTGTTCTTTCATTGCTGTTTTGCTACTTTATTGGTTTGTCAACCATCGTGCTTCATCACTAGTAGACCATGTTACGGTCCTGGCCATATGTGTTGTTTTTATTTTCTTGTTCTTATAGGTGCCCTGCCTGATTGGCCGGATTTGGGGGAAGTACAGGAAGCTGATTGGTCCATCCTACACTTCCTGGAGTTTTAAAAGTACGGTTCCCAACAGCTAGCGAGGCTCTTTCTGGCATCAGCACCTGTTTGCTGTTCTTGGTTTCCAAACCTTATTTAGCATTTTTGAATTGTTAGGTTTTGTGCCGTGGTTTTGTTTATAAATTGTGTATTTTGTAAATAGTATTAAATCTGTTGGGGTGAACAGCCATTTTCTTTTGATTGTTTTCTCTTGTTTTCACATTAGGGAGTTAGGGTTAGCGACTGTCTTTTGGTTTGTTTATTTCTATCAGGCTAGCTAGCATTTTCTGTGGGAAATGGCTTATTTTGTTTATTATGTTGGCCTTGGTTCGCCCTGAGTTGTAGTGTCATGTTTTGTTTGACACTTTCTTTCGTTTAAAATAAATATCATTCTGTTGGAACATCTCGATCCTGGATTTTGGTTTGGGGATCGGAGAGGGAACATGCTAGTTTATCTTTGTATGTTGCACCCTGAGCCCCTAGACAGGGGCGTAACAGACCAGTACAGTTATAGTACTTTGTACTTTGCCACATTTATCTTCTTCTTAGCAAGTGTCATGCATTCTGCTTCTCCAGCGTTTTTAAGAGCTGTTGATGATGTCAAATGCAGCTTACGGCCACACCGCTCTCTAAGCGCGCGATCTCGCCCGATCTCGGCAGCCAAATAGAGCCGGGCCTGGTTAGTACTTGGTAGGAAGACCGCCTGGGAATACCAGGTGCTGTAAGCTTTTTTGCTTGGGTTTACGGGCAGCACAAGCTGGTGTTACTGCCTATTTATTCATAGAAATTGTTCTATATTTTCATCAAATTTTGTTCTTTCATTGCTGTTTTGCTACTTTATTGGTTTGCCAACCATCGTGCTTCATTACTAGTAGACCATGTTACGGTCCTGGCCATATGTGTTGTTTTTATTTTCTTGTTCTTATAGGTGCCCTGCCTGATTGGCCGGATTGGGGGGAAGTACAGGAAGCTGATTGGTCCATCCTACACTTCCTGGAGTTTTAAAAGTACGGTTCCCAACAGCTAGCGAGGCTCTTTCTGGCAGCAGCACCTGTTTGCTGTTCTTGGTTTCCAAATCTTATTTAGCATTTTTGAATTGTTAGGTTTTGTGCCGTGGTTTTGTTTATAAATTGTATATTTTGTAAATAGTATTAAATCTGTAGGGGTGAACAGCCATTTTCTTTTGATTGTTTTCTCTTGTTTTCACATTGGGAAGTTAGGGTTAGCGACTGTCTTTTGGTTTGTTTATTTCTAGCATTTTCTGTGGGAAATGGCTTATTTTGTTTATTATGTTGGCCTTGGTTCGCCCTGAGTTGTAGTGTCATGTTTTGTTTGACACTTTCTTTCGTTTAAAATAAATATCATTCTGTTGGAACATCTCAATCCTGGATTTTGGTTTGAGGATCGGAGAGGGAACATGCAAATTTATCTTTGTATGTTTCACCCTGACCCCCTAGACAGGGGCGTAACAGACCAGTACAGTTATAGTACTTTGTACTTTGCCACATTTATCTTCTTCTTAGCAAGTGTCATGCATTCTGCTTCTCTAGCGTTTTTAAGATCTGTTGATGATGTCAAATGCAGCTTACGGCCACACCGCTCTCTAAGCGCCCGATCTCGTCCGATCTCGGCAGCCAAATAGAGCCGGGCCTGGTTAGTACTTGGTAGGAAGACCGCCTGGGAATACCAGGTGCTGTAAGCTTTTTTGCTTGGGTTTACGGGCAGCACAAGCTGGTGTTACTGCCTATTTATTCATAGAAATTGTTCTATATTTTCATCAAATTTTGTTCTTTCATTGCTGTTTTGCTACTTTATTGGTTTGCCAACCATCGTGCTTCATTACTAGTAGACCATGTTACGGTCCTGGCCATATGTGTTGTTTTTATTTTCTTGTTCTTATAGGTGCCCTGCCTGATTGGCCGGATTGGGGGGCAGTACAGGAAGCTGATTGGTCCATCCTACACTTGCTGGAGTTTTAAAAGTACGGTTCCCAACAGCTAGCGAGGCTCTTTCTGGCATCAGCACCTGTTTGCTGTTCTTGGTTTCTAAACCTTATTTAGCATTTTTGAATTGTTAGGTTTTGTGCCGTGGTTTTGTTTTTAAATTGTATATTTTGTAAATAGTATTAAATCTGTAGGGGTGGACTGCCATTTTTCTTTTGATTGTTTTCTCTTGTTTTCACATTAGGGAGTTAGGGTTAGCGACTGTCTTTTGGTTTGTTTCTTTCTATCAGGCTAGCTAGCACTTTCTGTGGGAAATGGCTTATTTTGTTTATTATGTTGGCCTTGGTTCGCCCTGAGTTGTAGTGTCATGTTTTGTTTGACACTTTCTTTCGTTTAAAATAAATATTATTCTGTTGGAACATCTCGATCCTGGATTTTGGTTTGGGGATCGGAGAGGGAACATGCTAATTTATCTTTGTATGTTGCACCCTGAGCCACTAGACAGGGGCGTAACAGACCAGTACAGTTATAGTACTTTGTACTTTGCCACATTTATCTTCTTCTTAGCAAGTGTCATGCATTCTGCTTCTCCAGCGTTTTTAAGAGCTGTTGATGATGTCAAATGCAGCTTACGGCCACACCGCTCTCTAAGCGCCCGATCTCGCCCGATCTCGGCAGCCAAATAGAGCCGGGCCTGGTTAGTACTTGGTAGGAAGACCGCCTGGGAATACCAGGTGCTGTAAGCTTTTTTGCTTGGGTTTACGGGCAGCTCAAGCTGGTGTTACTGCCTATTTATTCATAGAAATTGTTCTATATTTTCATCAAATTTTGTTCTTTCATTGCTGTTTTGCTACTTTATTGGTTTGTCAACCATCGTGCTTCATCACTAGTAGACCATGTTACGGTCCTGGCCATATGTGTTGTTTTTATTTTCTTGTTCTTATAGGTGCCCTGCCTGATTGGCCGGATTTGGGGGAAGTACAGGAAGCTGATTGGTCCATCCTACACTTCCTGGAGTTTTAAAAGTACGGTTCCCAACAGCTAGCGAGGCTCTTTCTGGCATCAGCACCTGTTTGCTGTTCTTGGTTTCCAAACCTTATTTAGCATTTTTGAATTGTTAGGTTTTGTGCCGTGGTTTTGTTTATAAATTGTGTATTTTGTAAATAGTATTAAATCTGTTGGGGTGAACAGCCATTTTCTTTTGATTGTTTTCTCTTGTTTTCACATTAGGGAGTTAGGGTTAGCGACTGTCTTTTGGTTTGTTTATTTCTATCAGGCTAGCTAGCATTTTCTGTGGGAAATGGCTTATTTTGTTTATTATGTTGGCCTTGGTTCGCCCTGAGTTGTAGTGTCATGTTTTGTTTGACACTTTCTTTCGTTTAAAATAAATATCATTCTGTTGGAACATCTCGATCCTGGATTTTGGTTTGGGGATCGGAGAGGGAACATGCTAGTTTATCTTTGTATGTTGCACCCTGAGCCCCTAGACAGGGGCGTAACAGACCAGTACAGTTATAGTACTTTGTACTTTGCCACATTTATCTTCTTCTTAGCAAGTGTCATGCATTCTGCTTCTCCAGCGTTTTTAAGAGCTGTTGATGATGTCAAATGCAGCTTACGGCCACACCGCTCTCTAAGCGCGCGATCTCGCCCGATCTCGGCAGCCAAATAGAGCCGGGCCTGGTTAGTACTTGGTAGGAAGACCGCCTGGGAATACCAGGTGCTGTAAGCTTTTTTGCTTGGGTTTACGGGCAGCACAAGCTGGTGTTACTGCCTATTTATTCATAGAAATTGTTCTATATTTTCATCAAATTTTGTTCTTTCATTGCTGTTTTGCTACTTTATTGGTTTGCCAACCATCGTGCTTCATTACTAGTAGACCATGTTACGGTCCTGGCCATATGTGTTGTTTTTATTTTCTTGTTCTTATAGGTGCCCTGCCTGATTGGCCGGATTGGGGGGAAGTACAGGAAGCTGATTGGTCCATCCTACACTTCCTGGAGTTTTAAAAGTACGGTTCCCAACAGCTAGCGAGGCTCTTTCTGGCAGCAGCACCTGTTTGCTGTTCTTGGTTTCCAAATCTTATTTAGCATTTTTGAATTGTTAGGTTTTGTGCCGTGGTTTTGTTTATAAATTGTATATTTTGTAAATAGTATTAAATCTGTAGGGGTGAACAGCCATTTTCTTTTGATTGTTTTCTCTTGTTTTCACATTAGGGAGTTAGGGTTAGCGACTGTCTTTTGGTTTGTTTATTTCTAGCATTTTCTGTGGGAAATGGCTTATTTTGTTTATTATGTTGGCCTTGGTTCGCCCTGAGTTGTAGTGTCATGTTTTGTTTGACACTTTCTTTCGTTTAAAATAAATATCATTCTGTTGGAACATCTCAATCCTGGATTTTGGTTTGAGGATCGGAGAGGGAACGTGCAAATTTATCTTTGTATGTTTCACCCTGACCCCCTAGACAGGGGCGTAACAGACCAGTACAGTTATAGTACTTTGTACTTTGCCACATTTATCTTCTTCTTAGCAAGTGTCATGCATTCTGCTTCTCTAGCGTTTTTAAGATCTGTTGATGATGTCAAATGCAGCTTACGGCCACACCGCTCTCTAAGCGCCCGATCTCGTCCGATCTCGGCAGCCAAATAGAGCCGGGCCTGGTTAGTACTTGGTAGGAAGACCGCCTGGGAATACCAGGTGCTGTAAGCTTTTTTGCTTGGGTTTACGGGCAGCACAAGCTGGTGTTACTGCCTATTTATTCATAGAAATTGTTCTATATTTTCATCAAATTTTGTTCTTTCATTGCTGTTTTGCTACTTTATTGGTTTGCCAACCATCGTGCTTCATTACTAGTAGACCATGTTACGGTCCTGGCCATATGTGTTGTTTTTATTTTCTTGTTCTTATAGGTGCCCTGCCTGATTGGCCGGATTGGGGGGCAGTACAGGAAGCTGATTGGTCCATCCTACACTTGCTGGAGTTTTAAAAGTACGGTTCCCAACAGCTAGCGAGGCTCTTTCTGGCATCAGCACCTGTTTGCTGTTCTTGGTTTCCAAACCTTATTTAGCATTTTTGAATTGTTAGGTTTTGTGCCGTGGTTTTGTTTATAAATTGTGTATTTTGTAAATAGTATTAAATCTGTAGGGGTGGACTGCCATTTTCTTTTGATTGTTTTCTCTTGTTTTCACATTAGGGAGTTAGGGTTAGCGACTGTCTTTTGGTTTGTTTATTTCTATCAGGCTAGCTAGCACTTTCTGTGGGAAATGGCTTATTTTGTTTATTATGTTGGCCTTGGTTCGCCCTGAGTTGTAGTGTCATGTTTTGTTTGACACTTTCTTTCGTTTAAAATAAATATCATTCTGTTGGAACATCTCGATCCTGGATTTTGGTTTGGGGATCGGAGAGGGAACATGCTAATTTATCTTTGTATGTTGCACCCTGAGCCCCTAGACAGGGGCGTAACAGACCAGTACAGTTATAGTACTTTGTACTTTGCCACATTTATCTTCTTCTTAGCAAGTGTCATGCATTCTGCTTCTCCAGCGTTTTTAAGAGCTGTTGATGATGTCAAATGCAGCTTACGGCCACACCGCTCTCTAAGCGCCCGATCTCGCCCGATCTCGGCAGCCAAATAGAGCCGGGCCTGGTTAGTACTTGGTAGGAAGACCGCCTGGGAATACCAGGTGGTGTAAGCTTTTTTGCTTGGGTTTACGGGCAGCACAAGCTGGTGTTACTGCCTATTTATTCATAGAAATTGTTCTATATTTTCATCAAATTTTGTTCTTTCATTGCTGTTTTGCTACTTTATTGGTTTGTCAACCATCGTGCTTCATTACTAATAGACCATGTTACGGTCCTGGCCATATGTGTTGTTTTCATTTTCTTGTTCTTATAGGTGCCCTGCCTGATTGGCCGGATTGGGGGGCAGTACAGGAAGCTGATTGGTCCATCCTACACTTGCTGGAGTTTTAAAAGTACGGTTCCCAACAGCTAGCGAGGCTCTTTCTAGCATCAGCACCTGTTTGCTGTTCTTGGTTTCCAAACCTTATTTAGCATTTTTGAATTGTTAGGTTTTGTGCCGTGGTTTTGTTTATAAATTGTATATTTTGTAAATAGTATTAAATCTGTAGGGGTGAACTGCCATTTTCCTTGGACTGTTTTCACATTAGGGAGTTAGGGTTATCGATTTTTTTTTGGTTTGTTTATTTCTATCAGGCTAGCTAGCACTTTCTGTGGGAAATGGCTCATTTTGTTTATTATGTTGGCCTTGGTTCGCCCTGAGTTGTAGTGTCATGTTTTGTTTGACACTTTCTTTCGTTTAAAATAAATATCATTCTGTTGGAACATCTCGATCCTGGATTTTGGTTTGGGGATCGGAGAGGGAAAATGCTAATTTATCTTTGTATGTTGCACCCTGACCCCCTAGACAGGGGCGTAACAGACCAGTACAGTTATAGTACTTTGTACTTTGACACATTTATCTTCTTCTTAGCAAGTGTCATGCATTCTGCTTCTCTAGCGTTTTTAAAAGCTGTTGATGAAGTCAAATGCAGCTTACGGCCACACCGCTCTCTAAGCGCCCGATCTCGGCAGCCAAATAGAGCCGGGCCTGGTTAGTACTTGGTAGGAAGACCGCCTGGGAATACCAGGTGCTGTAAACTTTTTTACTTGGGTTTACGGGTAGCACAAACTTGTGTTACTGCCTATTTATTCATAGAAATTGTTGTATATTTTCATCAAATTTTGTTCTTTCATTGTTGTTTTGCTACTTTATTGGTTTGTCAACCATCGTGCTTCATTACTAGTAGACCATGTTACGGTCCTGGCCATATGTGTTGTTTTTATTTTGTCGTTCTTATAGGTGCCCTGCCTGATTGGCCGGATTGAGGGGCAGTACAGGAAGCTGATTGGTCCATCCTACACTTCCTGGAGTTTTAAAAGTACGGTTTCCAACAGCTAGCGAGGCTCTTTCTGGCATCAGCACCTGTTTGCTGTTCTTGGTTTCCAAACCTTATTTAGCATTTTTGAATTGTTAGGTTTTGTGCCGTGGTTTTGTTTATAAATTGTATATTTTGTAAATAGTATTAAATCTGTAGGGGTGAACAGCCATTTTCTTTTGATTGTTTTCTCTTTTTTTCACATTAGGGAGTTAGGGTTAGCGACTGTGTTTTGGTTTGTTTATTTCTATCAGGCTAGCTAGCAATTTCTGTGGGAAATGGCTTATTTTGTTTATTAAGTTGGCCTTGGTTCGCCCTGAGTTGTAGTGTCATGTTTTGTTTGACACTTTCTTTCGTTTAAAATAAATATCATTCTGTTGGAACATCTCGATCCTGGATTTTGGTTTGGGGATCGGAGAGGGAACATGCTAATTTATCTTTGTATGTTGCACCCTGACCCCCTGGACAGGGGCGTAACAGACCAGTACAGTTATAGTACTTTGTACTTTGCCACATTTATCTTCGTCTTAGCAAGTTTCATGCATTCTGCTTCTCCAACGTTTTTAAGAGCTGTTGATGATGTCAAATGCAGCTTACGGCCACACCGCTCTCTAAGCGCCCGATCTCGTCCGATCTCGGCAGCCAAATAGACCCGGGCCTGGTTAGTACTTGGTAGGAAGACCGCGTGGGAATACCAGGTGCTCTAAGCTTTTTTGCTTGGGTTTACGGGCAGCACAAGCTGGTGTTACTGCCTATTTATTCATAGAAATTGTTCTATATTTTCATCAAATTTTGTTCTTTCATTACTGTTTTGCTACTTTATTGGTTTGTCAACCATCGTGCTTCATTACTAGTAGACCATGTTACGGTCCTGGCCATATGTGTTGTTTTTGATTTGTTGTTCTTATAGGTGCCCTGCCTGATTGGCCGGATTGAGGGGCAGCACAGGAAGCTGATTGGTCCATCCTACACTTCCTGGAGTTTTAAAAGTACGGTTCCCAACAGCTAGCGAGGCTCTTTCTGGCAGCAGCACCTGTTTGCTGTTCTTGGTTTCCAAACCTTATTTAGCATTTTTGAATTGTTAGGTTTTGTGCCGTGGTTTTGTTTATAAATTGTATATTTTGTAAATAGTATTAAATCTGTAGGGGTGAACTGCCATTTTCTTGGACTGTTTTCCCATTAGGGAGTAAGGGTTAGCGACTGTCTTTTGGTTTGTTTCTTTCTATCAGGCTAGCTAGCACTTTCTGTGGGAAATGGCTTATTTTGTTTATTATGTTGGCCTTGGTTCGCCCTGAGTTGTAGTGTCATGTTTTGTTTGACACTTTCTTTCGTTTAAAATAAATATCATTCTGTTGGAACATCTCAATCCTGGATTTTGGTTTGAGGATCGGAGAGGGAACATGCTAATTTATCTTTGTATGTTTCACCCTGACCCCCTAGACAGGGGCGTAACAGACCAGTACAGTTATAGTACTTTGTACTTTGCCACATTTATCTTCTTCTTAGTAAGTGTCATGCATTCTGCTTCTCTAGCGTTTTTAAGAGCTGTTGATAATGTCAAATGCAGCTTACGGCCACACCGCTCTCTAAGCGCCCGATCTCGTCCGATCTCGGCAGCCAAATAGAGCCGGGCCTGGTTAGTACTTGGTAGGAAGACCGCCTGGGAATACCAGGTGCTGTAAGCTTTTTTGCTTGGGTTTACGGGCAGCACAAGCTGGTGTTACTGCCTATTTATTCATAGAAATTGTTCTATATTTTCATCAAATTTTGTTCTTTCATTGCTGTTTTGCTACTTTATTGGTTTGCCAACCATTGTGCTTCATTACTAGTAGACCATGTTACGGTCCTGGCCATATGTGTTGTTTTTATTTTCTTGTTCTTATAGGTGCCCTGCCTGATTGGCCGGATTGGGGGGCAGTACAGGAAGCTGATTGGTCCATCCTACACTTCCTGGAGTTTTAAAAGTACGGTTCCCAACAGCTAGCGAGGCTCTTTCTGGCATCAGCACCTGTTTGCTGTTCTTGGTTTCTAAACCTTATTTAGCATTTTTGAATTGTTAGGTTTTGTGCCGTGGTTTTGTTTTTAAATTGTATATTTTGTAAATAGTATTAAATCTGTAGGGGTGGACTGCCATTTTTCTTTTGATTGTTTTCTCTTGTTTTCACATTAGGGAGTTAGGGTTAGCGACTGTCTTTTGGTTTGTTTCTTTCTATCAGGCTAGCTAGCACTTTCTGTGGGAAATGGCTTATTTTGTTTATTATGTTGGCCTTGGTTCGCCCTGAGTTGTAGTGTCATGTTTTGTTTGACACTTTCTTTCGTTTAAAATAAATATCATTCTGTTGGAACATCTCGATCCTGGATTTTGGTTTGGGGATCGGAGAGGGAACATGCTAGTTTATCTTTGTATGTTGCACCCTGAGCCCCTAGACAGGGGCGTAACAGACCAGTACAGTTATAGTACTTTGTACTTTGCCACATTTATCTTCTTCTTAGCAAGTGTCATGCATTCTGCTTCTCCAGCGTTTTTAAGAGCTGTTGATGATGTCAAATGCAGCTTACGGCCACACCGCTCTCTAAGCGCGCGATCTCGCCCGATCTCGGCAGCCAAATAGAGCCGGGCCTGTTTAGTACTTGGTAGGAAGACCGCCTGGGAATACCAGGTGCTGTAAGCTTTTTTGCTTGGGTTTACGGGCAGCACAAGCTGGTGTTACTGCCTATTTATTCATAGAAATTGTTCTATATTTTCATCAAATTTTGTTCTTTCATTGCTGTTTTGCTACTTTATTGGTTTGCCAACCATCGTGCTTCATTACTAGTAGACCATGTTACGGTCCTGGCCATATGTGTTGTTTTTATTTTGTTGTTCTTATAGGTGCCCTGCCTGATTGGCCGGATTGGGGGGAAGTACAGGAAGCTGATTGGTCCATCCTACACTTCCTGGAGTTTTAAAAGTACGGTTCCCAACAGCTAGCGAGGCTCTTTCTGGCAGCAGCACCTGTTTGCTGTTCTTGGTTTCCAAATCTTATTTAGCATTTTTGAATTGTTAGGTTTTGTGCCGTGGTTTTGTTTATAAATTGTATATTTTGTAAATAGTATTAAATCTGTAGGGGTGAACAGCCATTTTCTTTTGATTGTTTTCTCTTGTTTTCACATTAGGGAGTTAGGGTTAGCGACTGTCTTTTGGTTTGTTTATTTCTAGCATTTTCTGTGGGAAATGGCTTATTTTGTTTATTATGTTGGCCTTGGTTCGCCCTGAGTTGTAGTGTCATGTTTTGTTTGACACTTTCTTTCGTTTAAAATAAATATCATTCTGTTGGAACATCTCAATCCTGGATTTTGGTTTGAGGATCGGAGAGGGAACGTGCAAATTTATCTTTGTATGTTTCACCCTGACCCCCTAGACAGGGGCGTAACAGACCAGTACAGTTATAGTACTTTGTACTTTGCCACATTTATCTTCTTCTTAGCAAGTGTCATGCATTCTGCTTCTCTAGCGTTTTTAAGAGCTGTTGATGATGTCAAATGCAGCTTACGGCCACACCGCTCTCTAAGCGCCCGATCTCGTCCGATCTCGGCAGCCAAATAGAGCTGGGCCTGGTTAGTACTTGGTAGGAAGACCGCCTGGGAATACCAGGTGCTGTAAGCTTTTTTGCTTGGGTTTACGGGCAGCACAAGCTGGTGTTACTGCCTATTTATTCATAGAAATTGTTCTATATTTTCATCAAATTTTGTTCTTTCATTGCTGTTTTGCTACTTTATTGGTTTGTCAACCATCGTGCTTCATTACTAGTAGACCATGTTACGGTCCTGGCCATATGTGTTGTTTTTATTTTGTTGTTCTTATAGGTGCCCTGCCTGATTGGCCAGATTTGGGGGAAGTACAGGAAGCTGATTGGTCCATCCTACACTTCCTGGAGTTTTAAAAGTACGGTTCCCAACAGCTAGCGAGGCTCTTTCTGGCATCAGCACCTGTTTGCTGTTCTTGGTTTCCAAACCTTATTTAGCATTTTTGAATTGTTAGGTTTTGTGCCGTGGTTTTGTTTATAAATTGTATATTTTGTAAATAGTATTAAATCTGTAGGGGTGAACTGCCATTTTCTTTGGACTGTTTTCACATTAGGGAGTTAGGGTTAGCGACTGTCTTTTGGTTTGTTTATTTCTATCAGGCTAGCTAGCACTTTCTGTGGGAAATGGCTTATTTTGTTTATTATGTTGGCCTTGGTTCGCCCTGAGTTGTAGTGTCATGTTTTGTTTGACACTTTCTTTTGTTTAAAATAAATATCATTCTGTTGGAACATCTCGATCCTGGATTTTGGTTTGGGGATCGGAGAGGGAACATGCTAATTTATCTTTGTATGTTGCACCCTGACCCCCTAGACAGGGGCGTAACAGACCAGTACAGTTATAGTACTTTGCCACATTTATTTTCTTCTTAGCAAGTTTCATGCATTCTGCTTCTCCAACGTTTTTAAGAGCTGTTGATGATGTCAAATGCAGCTTACGGCCACACCGCTCTCTAAGCGCCCGATCTCGTCCGATCTCGGCAGCCAAATAGAGCCGGGCCTGGTTAGTACTTGGTAGGAAGACCGCGTGGGAATACCAGGTGCTGTAAGCTTTTTTGCTTGGGTTTACGGGCAGCACAAGCTGGTGTTACTGCCTATTTATTCATAGAAATTGTTCTATATTTTCATCAAATTTTGTTCTTTCATTACTGTTTTGCTACTTTATTGGTTTGTCAACCATCGTGCTTCATTACTAGTAGACCATGTTACGGTCCTGGCCATATGTGTTGTTTTTATTTTCTTGTTCTTATAGGTGCCCTGCCTGATTGGCCGGATTGAGGGGTAGTACAGGAAGCTGATTGGTCCATCCTACACTTGCTGGAGTTTTAAAAGTACGGTTCCCAACAGCTAGCGAGGCTCTTTCTGGCATCAGCACCTGTTTGCTGTTCTTGGTTTCTAAACCTTATTTAGCATTTTTGAATTGTTAGGTTTTGTGCCGTGGTTTTGTTTTTAAATTGTATATTTTGTAAATAGTATTAAATCTGTAGGGGTGGACTGCCATTTTTCTTTTGATTGTTTTCTCTTGTTTTCACATTAGGGAGTTAGGGTTAGCGACTGTCTTTTGGTTTGTTTCTTTCTATCAGGCTAGCTAGCACTTTCTGTGGGAAATGGCTTATTTTGTTTATTATGTTGGCCTTGGTTCGCCCTGAGTTGTAGTGTCATGTTTTGTTTGACACTTTCTTTCGTTTAAAATAAATATTATTCTGTTGGAACATCTCGATCCTGGATTTTGGTTTGGGGATCGGAGAGGGAACATGCTAATTTATCTTTGTATGTTGCACCCTGAGCCACTAGACAGGGGCGTAACAGACCAGTACAGTTATAGTACTTTGTACTTTGCCACATTTATCTTCTTCTTAGCAAGTGTCATGCATTCTGCTTCTCCAGCGTTTTTAAGAGCTGTTGATGATGTCAAATGCAGCTTACGGCCACACCGCTCTCTAAGCGCCCGATCTCGCCCGATCTCGGCAGCCAAATAGAGCCGGGCCTGGTTAGTACTTGGTAGGAAGACCGCCTGGGAATACCAGGTGCTGTAAGCTTTTTTGCTTGGGTTTACGGGCAGCTCAAGCTGGTGTTACTGCCTATTTATTCATAGAAATTGTTCTATATTTTCATCAAATTTTGTTCTTTCATTGCTGTTTTGCTACTTTATTGGTTTGTCAACCATCGTGCTTCATCACTAGTAGACCATGTTACGGTCCTGGCCATATGTGTTGTTTTTATTTTCTTGTTCTTATAGGTGCCCTGCCTGATTGGCCGGATTTGGGGGAAGTACAGGAAGCTGCTTGGTCCATCCTACACTTCCTGGAGTTTTAAAAGTACGGTTCCCAACAGCTAGCGAGGCTCTTTCTGGCATCAGCACCTGTTTGCTGTTCTTGGTTTCCAAACCTTATTTAGCATTTTTGAATTGTTAGGTTTTGTGCCGTGGTTTTGTTTATAAATTGTGTATTTTGTAAATAGTATTAAATCTGTTGGGGTGAACAGCCATTTTCTTTTGATTGTTTTCTCTTGTTTTCACATTAGGGAGTTAGGGTTAGCGACTGTCTTTTGGTTTGTTTATTTCTATCAGGCTAGCTAGCATTTTCTGTGGGAAATGGCTTATTTTGTTTATTATGTTGGCCTTGGTTCGCCCTGAGTTGTAGTGTCATGTTTTGTTTGACACTTTCTTTCGTTTAAAATAAATATCATTCTGTTGGAACATCTCGATCCTGGATTTTGGTTTGGGGATCGGAGAGGGAACATGCTAGTTTATCTTTGTATGTTGCACCCTGAGCCCCTAGACAGGGGCGTAACAGACCAGTACAGTTATAGTACTTTGTACTTTGCCACATTTATCTTCTTCTTAGCAAGTGTCATGCATTCTGCTTCTCCAGCATTTTTAAGAGCTGTTGATGATGTCAAATGCAGCTTACGGCCACACCGCTCTCTAAGCGCGCGATCTCGCCCGATCTCGGCAGCCAAATAGAGCCGGGCCTGGTTAGTACTTGGTAGGAAGACCGCCTGGGAATACCAGGTGCTGTAAGCTTTTTTGCTTGGGTTTACGGGCAGCACAAGCTGGTGTTACTGCCTATTTATTCATAGAAATTGTTCTATATTTTCATCAAATTTTGTTCTTTCATTGCTGTTTTGCTACTTTATTGGTTTGCCAACCATCGTGCTTCATTACTAGTAGACCATGTTACGGTCCTGGCCATATGTGTTGTTTTTATTTTCTTGTTCTTATAGGTGCCCTGCCTGATTGGCCGGATTGGGGGGAAGTACAGGAAGCTGATTGGTCCATCCTACACTTCCTGGAGTTTTAAAAGTACGGTTCCCAACAGCTAGCGAGGCTCTTTCTGGCAGCAGCACCTGTTTGCTGTTCTTGGTTTCCAAATCTTATTTAGCATTTTTGAATTGTTAGGTTTTGTGCCGTGGTTTTGTTTATAAATTGTATATTTTGTAAATAGTATTAAATCTGTAGGGGTGAACAGCCATTTTCTTTTGATTGTTTTCTCTTGTTTTCACATTAGGGAGTTAGGGTTAGCGACTGTCTTTTGGTTTGTTTATTTCTAGCATTTTCTGTGGGAAATGGCTTATTTTGTTTATTATGTTGGCCTTGGTTCGCCCTGAGTTGTAGTGTCATGTTTTGTTTGACACTTTCTTTCGTTTAAAATAAATATCATTCTGTTGGAACATCTCAATCCTGGATTTTGGTTTGAGGATCGGAGAGGGAACGTGCAAATTTATCTTTGTATGTTTCACCCTGACCCCCTAGACAGGGGCGTAACAGACCAGTACAGTTATAGTACTTTGTACTTTGCCACATTTATCTTCTTCTTAGCAAGTGTCATGCATTCTGCTTCTCTAGCGTTTTTAAGATCTGTTGATGATGTCAAATGCAGCTTACGGCCACACCGCTCTCTAAGCGCCCGATCTCGTCCGATCTCGGCAGCCAAATAGAGCCGGGCCTGGTTAGTACTTGGTAGGAAGACCGCCTGGGAATACCAGGTGCTGTAAGCTTTTTTGCTTGGGTTTACGGGCAGCACAAGCTGGTGTTACTGCCTATTTATTCATAGAAATTGTTCTATATTTTCATCAAATTTTGTTCTTTCATTGCTGTTTTGCTACTTTATTGGTTTGCCAACCATCGTGCTTCATTACTAGTAGACCATGTTACGGTCCTGGCCATATGTGTTGTTTTTATTTTCTTGTTCTTATAGGTGCCCTGCCTGATTGGCCGGATTGGGGGGCAGTACAGGAAGCTGATTGGTCCATCCTACACTTGCTGGAGTTTTAAAAGTACGGTTCCCAACAGCTAGCGAGGCTCTTTCTGGCATCAGCACCTGTTTGCTGTTCTTGGTTTCCAAACCTTATTTAGCATTTTTGAATTGTTAGGTTTTGTGCCGTGGTTTTGTTTATAAATTGTGTATTTTGTAAATAGTATTAAATCTGTAGGGGTGGACTGCCATTTTCTTTTGATTGTTTTCTCTTGTTTTCACATTAGGGAGTTAGGGTTAGCGACTGTCTTTTGGTTTGTTTATTTCTATCAGGCTAGCTAGCACTTTCTGTGGGAAATGGCTTATTTTGTTTATTATGTTGGCCTTGGTTCGCCCTGAGTTGTAGTGTCATGTTTTGTTTGACACTTTCTTTCGTTTAAAATAAATATCATTCTGTTGGAACATCTCGATCCTGGATTTTGGTTTGGGGATCGGAGAGGGAACATGCTAATTTATCTTTGTATGTTGCACCCTGAGCCCCTAGACAGGGGCGTAACAGACCAGTACAGTTATAGTACTTTGTACTTTGCCACATTTATCTTCTTCTTAGCAAGTGTCATGCATTCTGCTTCTCCAGCGTTTTTAAGAGCTGTTGATGATGTCAAATGCAGCTTACGGCCACACCGCTCTCTAAGCGCCCGATCTCGCCCGATCTCGGCAGCCAAATAGAGCCGGGCCTGGTTAGTACTTGGTAGGAAGACCGCCTGGGAATACCAGGTGCTGTAAGCTTTTTTGCTTGGGTTTACGGGCAGCACAAGCTGGTGTTACTGCCTATTTATTCATAGAAATTGTTCTATATTTTCATCAAATTTTGTTCTTTCATTGCTGTTTTGCTACTTTATTGGTTTGTCAACCATCGTGCTTCATTACTAATAGACCATGTTACGGTCCTGGCCATATGTGTTGTTTTCATTTTCTTGTTCTTATAGGTGCCCTGCCTGATTGGCCGGATTGGGGGGCAGTACAGGAAGCTGATTGGTCCATCCTACACTTGCTGGAGTTTTAAAAGTACGGTTCCCAACAGCTAGCGAGGCTCTTTCTAGCATCAGCACCTGTTTGCTGTTCTTGGTTTCCAAACCTTATTTAGCATTTTTGAATTGTTAGGTTTTGTGCCGTGGTTTTGTTTATAAATTGTATATTTTGTAAATAGTATTAAATCTGTAGGGGTGAACTGCCATTTTCCTTGGACTGTTTTCACATTAGGGAGTTAGGGTTATCGATTTTCTTTTGGTTTGTTTATTTCTATCAGGCTAGCTAGCACTTTCTGTGGGAAATGGCTCATTTTGTTTATTATGTTGGCCTTGGTTCGCCCTGAGTTGTAGTGTCATGTTTTGTTTGACACTTTCTTTCGTTTAAAATAAATATCATTCTGTTGGAACATCTCGATCCTGGATTTTGGTTTGGGGATCGGAGAGGGAAAATGCTAATTTATCTTTGTATGTTGCACCCTGACCCCCTAGACAGGGGCGTAACAGACCAGTACAGTTATAGTACTTTGTACTTTGACACATTTATCTTCTTCTTAGCAAGTGTCATGCATTCTGCTTCTCTAGCGTTTTTAAAAGCTGTTGATGAAGTCAAATGCAGCTTACGGCCACACCGCTCTCTAAGCGCCCGATCTCGGCAGCCAAATAGAGCCGGGCCTGGTTAGTACTTGGTAGGAAGACCGCCTGGGAATACCAGGTGCTGTAAACTTTTTTACTTGGGTTTACGGGTAGCACAAACTTGTGTTACTGCCTATTTATTCATAGAAATTGTTGTATATTTTCATCAAATTTTGTTCTTTCATTGTTGTTTTGCTACTTTATTGGTTTGTCAACCATCGTGCTTCATTACTAGTAGACCATGTTACGGTCCTGGCCATATGTGTTGTTTTTATTTTGTCGTTCTTATAGGTGCCCTGCCTGATTGGCCGGATTGAGGGGCAGTACAGGAAGCTGATTGGTCCATCCTACACTTCCTGGAGTTTTAAAAGTACGGTTTCCAACAGCTAGCGAGGCTCTTTCTGGCATCAGCACCTGTTTGCTGTTCTTGGTTTCCAAACCTTATTTAGCATTTTTGAATTGTTAGGTTTTGTGCCGTGGTTTTGTTTATAAATTGTATATTTTGTAAATAGTATTAAATCTGTAGGGGTGAACAGCCATTTTCTTTTGATTGTTTTCTCTTTTTTTCACATTAGGGAGTTAGGGTTAGCGACTGTGTTTTGGTTTGTTTATTTCTATCAGGCTAGCTAGCAATTTCTGTGGGAAATGGCTTATTTTGTTTATTATGTTGGCCTTGGTTCGCCCTGAGTTGTAGTGTCATGTTTTGTTTGACACTTTCTTTCGTTTAAAATAAATATCATTCTGTTGGAACATCTCGATCCTGGATTTTGGTTTGGGGATCGGAGAGGGAACATGCTAATTTATCTTTGTATGTTGCACCCTGACCCCCTGGACAGGGGCGTAACAGACCAGTACAGTTATAGTACTTTGTACTTTGCCACATTTATCTTCGTCTTAGCAAGTTTCATGCATTCTGCTTCTCCAACGTTTTTAAGAGCTGTTGATGATGTCAAATGCAGCTTACGGCCACACCGCTCTCTAAGCGCCCGATCTCGTCCGATCTCGGCAGCCAAATAGAGCCGGGCCTGGTTAGTACTTGGTAGGAAGACCGCGTGGGAATACCAGGTGCTGTAAGCTTTTTTGCTTGGGTTTACGGGCAGCACAAGCTGGTGTTACTGCCTATTTATTCATAGAAATTGTTCTATATTTTCATCAAATTTTGTTCTTTCATTACTGTTTTGCTACTTTATTGGTTTGTCAACCATCGTGCTTCATTACTAGTAGACCATGTTACGGTCCTGGCCATATGTGTTGTTTTTATTTTCTTGTTCTTATAGGTGCCCTGCCTGATTGGCCGGATTGAGGGGTAGTACAGGAAGCTGATTGGTCCATCCTACACTTGCTGGAGTTTTAAAAGTACGGTTCCCAACAGCTAGCGAGGCTCTTTCTGGCATCAGCACCTGTTTGCTGTTCTTGGTTTCTAAACCTTATTTAGCATTTTTGAATTGTTAGGTTTTGTGCCGTGGTTTTGTTTTTAAATTGTATATTTTGTAAATAGTATTAAATCTGTAGGGGTGGACTGCCATTTTTCTTTTGATTGTTTTCTCTTGTTTTCACATTAGGGAGTTAGGGTTAGCGACTGTCTTTTGGTTTGTTTCTTTCTATCAGGCTAGCTAGCACTTTCTGTGGGAAATGGCTTATTTTGTTTATTATGTTGGCCTTGGTTCGCCCTGAGTTGTAGTGTCATGTTTTGTTTGACACTTTCTTTCGTTTAAAATAAATATTATTATGTTGGAACATCTCGATCCTGGATTTTGGTTTGGGGATCGGAGAGGGAACATGCTAATTTATCTTTGTATGTTGCACCCTGAGCCACTAGACAGGGGCGTAACAGACCAGTACAGTTATAGTACTTTGTACTTTGCCACATTTATCTTCTTCTTAGCAAGTGTCATGCATTCTGCTTCTCCAGCGTTTTTAAGAGCTGTTGATGATGTCAAATGCAGCTTACGGCCACACCGCTCTCTAAGCGCCCGATCTCGCCCGATCTCGGCAGCCAAATAGAGCCGGGCCTGGTTAGTACTTGGTAGGAAGACCGCCTGGGAATACCAGGTGCTGTAAGCTTTTTTGCTTGGGTTTACGGGCAGCTCAAGCTGGTGTTACTGCCTATTTATTCATAGAAATTGTTCTATATTTTCATCAAATTTTGTTCTTTCATTGCTGTTTTGCTACTTTATTGGTTTGTCAACCATCGTGCTTCATCACTAGTAGACCATGTTACGGTCCTGGCCATATGTGTTGTTTTTATTTTCTTGTTCTTATAGGTGCCCTGCCTGATTGGCCGGATTTGGGGGAAGTACAGGAAGCTGATTGGTCCATCCTACACTTCCTGGAGTTTTAAAAGTACGGTTCCCAACAGCTAGCGAGGCTCTTTCTGGCATCAGCACCTGTTTGCTGTTCTTGGTTTCCAAACCTTATTTAGCATTTTTGAATTGTTAGGTTTTGTGCCGTGGTTTTGTTTATAAATTGTGTATTTTGTAAATAGTATTAAATCTGTTGGGGTGAACAGCCATTTTCTTTTGATTGTTTTCTCTTGTTTTCACATTAGGGAGTTAGGGTTAGCGACTGTCTTTTGGTTTGTTTATTTCTATCAGGCTAGCTAGCATTTTCTGTGGGAAATGGCTTATTTTGTTTATTATGTTGGCCTTGGTTCGCCCTGAGTTGTAGTGTCATGTTTTGTTTGACACTTTCTTTCGTTTAAAATAAATATCATTCTGTTGGAACATCTCGATCCTGGATTTTGGTTTGGGGATCGGAGAGGGAACATGCTAGTTTATCTTTGTATGTTGCACCCTGAGCCCCTAGACAGGGGCGTAACAGACCAGTACAGTTATAGTACTTTGTACTTTGCCACATTTATCTTCTTCTTAGCAAGTGTCATGCATTCTGCTTCTCCAGCGTTTTTAAGAGCTGTTGATGATGTCAAATGCAGCTTACGGCCACACCGCTCTCTAAGCGCGCGATCTCGCCCGATCTCGGCAGCCAAATAGAGCCGGGCCTGGTTAGTACTTGGTAGGAAGACCGCCTGGGAATACCAGGTGCTGTAAGCTTTTTTGCTTGGGTTTACGGGCAGCACAAGCTGGTGTTACTGCCTATTTATTCATAGAAATTGTTCTATATTTTCATCAAATTTTGTTCTTTCATTGCTGTTTTGCTACTTTATTGGTTTGCCAACCATCGTGCTTCATTACTAGTAGACCATGTTACGGTCCTGGCCATATGTGTTGTTTTTATTTTCTTGTTCTTATAGGTGCCCTGCCTGATTGGCCGGATTGGGGGGAAGTACAGGAAGCTGATTGGTCCATCCTACACTTCCTGGAGTTTTAAAAGTACGGTTCCCAACAGCTAGCGAGGCTCTTTCTGGCAGCAGCACCTGTTTGCTGTTCTTGGTTTCCAAATCTTATTTAGCATTTTTGAATTGTTAGGTTTTGTGCCGTGGTTTTGTTTATAAATTGTATATTTTGTAAATAGTATTAAATCTGTAGGGGTGAACAGCCATTTTCTTTTGATTGTTTTCTCTTGTTTTCACATTGGGAAGTTAGGGTTAGCGACTGTCTTTTGGTTTGTTTATTTCTAGCATTTTCTGTGGGAAATGGCTTATTTTGTTTATTATGTTGGCCTTGGTTCGCCCTGAGTTGTAGTGTCATGTTTTGTTTGACACTTTCTTTCGTTTAAAATAAATATCATTCTGTTGGAACATCTCAATCCTGGATTTTGGTTTGAGGATCGGAGAGGGAACATGCAAATTTATCTTTGTATGTTTCACCCTGACCCCCTAGACAGGGGCGTAACAGACCAGTACAGTTATAGTACTTTGTACTTTGCCACATTTATCTTCTTCTTAGCAAGTGTCATGCATTCTGCTTCTCTAGCGTTTTTAAGATCTGTTGATGATGTCAAATGCAGCTTACGGCCACACCGCTCTCTAAGCGCCCGATCTCGTCCGATCTCGGCAGCCAAATAGAGCCGGGCCTGGTTAGTACTTGGTAGGAAGACCGCCTGGGAATACCAGGTGCTCTAAGCTTTTTTGCTTGGGTTTACGGGCAGCACAAGCTGGTGTTACTGCCTATTTATTCATAGAAATTGTTCTATATTTTCATCAAATTTTGTTCTTTCATTGCTGTTTTGCTACTTTATTGGTTTGCCAACCATCGTGCTTCATTACTAGTAGACCATGTTACGGTCCTGGCCATATGTGTTGTTTTTATTTTCTTGTTCTTATAGGTGCCCTGCCTGATTGGCCGGATTGGGGGGCAGTACAGGAAGCTGATTGGTCCATCCTACACTTGCTGGAGTTTTAAAAGTACGGTTCCCAACAGCTAGCGAGGCTCTTTCTGGCATCAGCACCTGTTTGCTGTTCTTGGTTTCCAAACCTTATTTAGCATTTTTGAATTGTTAGGTTTTGTGCCGTGGTTTTGTTTATAAATTGTGTATTTTGTAAATAGTATTAAATCTGTTGGGGTGAACAGCCATTTTCTTTTGATTGTTTTCTCTTGTTTTCACATTGGGGAGTTAGGGTTAGCGACTGTCTTTTGGTTTGTTTATTTCTATCAGGCTAGCTAGCATTTTCTGTGGGAAATGGCTTATTTTGTTTATTATGTTGGCCTTGGTTCGCCCTGAGTTGTAGTGTCATGTTTTGTTTGACACTTTCTTTCGTTTAAAATAAATATCATTCTGTTGGAACATCTCGATCCTGGATTTTGGTTTGGGGATCGGAGAGGGAACATGCTAGTTTATCTTTGTATGTTGCACCCTGAGCCCCTAGACAGGGGCGTAACAGACCAGTACAGTTATAGTACTTTGTACTTTGCCACATTTATCTTCTTCTTAGCAAGTGTCATGCATTCTGCTTCTCCAGCGTTTTTAAGAGCTGTTGATGATGTCAAATGCAGCTTACGGCCACACCGCTCTCTAAGCGCGCGATCTCGCCCGATCTCGGCAGCCAAATAGAGCCGGGCCTGGTTAGTACTTGGTAGGAAGACCGCCTGGGAATACCAGGTGCTGTAAGCTTTTTTGCTTGGGTTTACGGGCAGCACAAGCTGGTGTTACTGCCTATTTATTCATAGAAATTGTTCTATATTTTCATCAAATTTTGTTCTTTCATTGCTGTTTTGCTACTTTATTGGTTTGCCAACCATCGTGCTTCATTACTAGTAGACCATGTTACGGTCCTGGCCATATGTGTTGTTTTTATTTTGTTGTTCTTATAGGTGCCCTGCCTGATTGGCCGGATTGGGGGGAAGTACAGGAAGCTGATTGGTCCATCCTACACTTCCTGGAGTTTTAAAAGTACGGTTCCCAACAGCTAGCGAGGCTCTTTCTGGCAGCAGCACCTGTTTGCTGTTCTTGGTTTCCAAATCTTATTTAGCATTTTTGAATTGTTAGGTTTTGTGCCGTGGTTTTGTTTATAAATTGTATATTTTGTAAATAGTATTAAATCTGTAGGGGTGAACAGCCATTTTCTTTTGATTGTTTTCTCTTGTTTTCACATTAGGGAGTTAGGGTTAGCGACTGTCTTTTGGTTTGTTTATTTCTAGCATTTTCTGTGGGAAATGGCTTATTTTGTTTATTATGTTGGCCTTGGTTCGCCCTGAGTTGTAGTGTCATGTTTTGTTTGACACTTTCTTTCGTTTAAAATAAATATCATTCTGTTGGAACATCTCAATCCTGGATTTTGGTTTGAGGATCGGAGAGGGAACGTGCAAATTTATCTTTGTATGTTTCACCCTGACCCCCTAGACAGGGGCGTAACAGACCAGTACAGTTATAGTACTTTGTACTTTGCCACATTTATCTTCTTCTTAGCAAGTGTCATGCATTCTGCTTCTCTAGCGTTTTTAAGATCTGTTGATGATGTCAAATGCAGCTTACGGCCACACCGCTCTCTAAGCGCCCGATCTCGTCCGATCTCGGCAGCCAAATAGAGCCGGGCCTGGTTAGTACTTGGTAGGAAGACCGCCTGGGAATACCAGGTGCTGTAAGCTTTTTTGCTTGGGTTTACGGGCAGCACAAGCTGGTGTTACTGCCTATTTATTCATAGAAATTGTTCTATATTTTCATCAAATTTTGTTCTTTCATTGCTGTTTTGCTACTTTATTGGTTTGCCAACCATCGTGCTTCATTACTAGTAGACCATGTTACGGTCCTGGCCATATGTGTTGTTTTTATTTTCTTGTTCTTATAGGTGCCCTGCCTGATTGGCCGGATTGGGGGGCAGTACAGGAAGCTGATTGGTCCATCCTACACTTGCTGGAGTTTTAAAAGTACGGTTCCCAACAGCTAGCGAGGCTCTTTCTGGCATCAGCACCTGTTTGCTGTTCTTGGTTTCCAAACCTTATTTAGCATTTTTGAATTGTTAGGTTTTGTGCCGTGGTTTTGTTTATAAATTGTGTATTTTGTAAATAGTATTAAATCTGTAGGGGTGGACTGCCATTTTCTTTTGATTGTTTTCTCTTGTTTTCACATTAGGGAGTTAGGGTTAGCGACTGTCTTTTGGTTTGTTTATTTCTATCAGGCTAGCTAGCACTTTCTGTGGGAAATGGCTTATTTTGTTTATTATGTTGGCCTTGGTTCGCCCTGAGTTGTAGTGTCATGTTTTGTTTGACACTTTCTTTCGTTTAAAATAAATATCATTCTGTTGGAACATCTCGATCCTGGATTTTGGTTTGGGGATCGGAGAGGGAACATGCTAATTTATCTTTGTATGTTGCACCCTGAGCCCCTAGACAGGGGCGTAACAGACCAGTACAGTTATAGTACTTTGTACTTTGCCACATTTATCTTCTTCTTAGCAAGTGTCATGCATTCTGCTTCTCCAGCGTTTTTAAGAGCTGTTGATGATGTCAAATGCAGCTTACGGCCACACCGCTCTCTAAGCGCCCGATCTCGCCCGATCTCGGCAGCCAAATAGAGCCGGGCCTGGTTAGTACTTGGTAGGAAGACCGCCTGGGAATACCAGGTGGTGTAAGCTTTTTTGCTTGGGTTTACGGGCAGCACAAGCTGGTGTTACTGCCTATTTATTCATAGAAATTGTTCTATATTTTCATCAAATTTTGTTCTTTCATTGCTGTTTTGCTACTTTATTGGTTTGTCAACCATCGTGCTTCATTACTAATAGACCATGTTACGGTCCTGGCCATATGTGTTGTTTTCATTTTCTTGTTCTTATAGGTGCCCTGCCTGATTGGCCGGATTGGGGGGCAGTACAGGAAGCTGATTGGTCCATCCTACACTTGCTGGAGTTTTAAAAGTACGGTTCCCAACAGCTAGCGAGGCTCTTTCTAGCATCAGCACCTGTTTGCTGTTCTTGGTTTCCAAACCTTATTTAGCATTTTTGAATTGTTAGGTTTTGTGCCGTGGTTTTGTTTATAAATTGTATATTTTGTAAATAGTATTAAATCTGTAGGGGTGAACTGCCATTTTCCTTGGACTGTTTTCACATTAGGGAGTTAGGGTTATCGATTTTCTTTTGGTTTGTTTATTTCTATCAGGCTAGCTAGCACTTTCTGTGGGAAATGGCTCATTTTGTTTATTATGTTGGCCTTGGTTCGCCCTGAGTTGTAGTGTCATGTTTTGTTTGACACTTTCTTTCGTTTAAAATAAATATCATTCTGTTGGAACATCTCGATCCTGGATTTTGGTTTGGGGATCGGAGAGGGAAAATGCTAATTTATCTTTGTATGTTGCACCCTGACCCCCTAGACAGGGGCGTAACAGACCAGTACAGTTATAGTACTTTGTACTTTGACACATTTATCTTCTTCTTAGCAAGTGTCATGCATTCTGCTTCTCTAGCGTTTTTAAAAGCTGTTGATGAAGTCAAATGCAGCTTACGGCCACACCGCTCTCTAAGCGCCCGATCTCGGCAGCCAAATAGAGCCGGGCCTGGTTAGTACTTGGTAGGAAGACCGCCTGGGAATACCAGGTGCTGTAAACTTTTTTACTTGGGTTTACGGGTAGCACAAACTTGTGTTACTGCCTATTTATTCATAGAAATTGTTGTATATTTTCATCAAATTTTGTTCTTTCATTGTTGTTTTGCTACTTTATTGGTTTGTCAACCATCGTGCTTCATTACTAGTAGACCATGTTACGGTCCTGGCCATATGTGTTGTTTTTATTTTGTCGTTCTTATAGGTGCCCTGCCTGATTGGCCGGATTGAGGGGCAGTACAGGAAGCTGATTGGTCCATCCTACACTTCCTGGAGTTTTAAAAGTACGGTTTCCAACAGCTAGCGAGGCTCTTTCTGGCATCAGCACCTGTTTGCTGTTCTTGGTTTCCAAACCTTATTTAGCATTTTTGAATTGTTAGGTTTTGTGCCGTGGTTTTGTTTATAAATTGTATATTTTGTAAATAGTATTAAATCTGTAGGGGTGAACAGCCATTTTCTTTTGATTGTTTTCTCTTTTTTTCACATTAGGGAGTTAGGGTTAGCGACTGTGTTTTGGTTTGTTTATTTCTATCAGGCTAGCTAGCAATTTCTGTGGGAAATGGCTTATTTTGTTTATTATGTTGGCCTTGGTTCGCCCTGAGTTGTAGTGTCATGTTTTGTTTGACACTTTCTTTCGTTTAAAATAAATATCATTCTGTTGGAACATCTCGATCCTGGATTTTGGTTTGGGGATCGGAGAGGGAACATGCTAATTTATCTTTGTATGTTGCACCCTGACCCCCTGGACAGGGGCGTAACAGACCAGTACAGTTATAGTACTTTGTACTTTGCCACATTTATCTTCGTCTTAGCAAGTTTCATGCATTCTGCTTCTCCAACGTTTTTAAGAGCTGTTGATGATGTCAAATGCAGCTTACGGCCACACCGCTCTCTAAGCGCCCGATCTCGTCCGATCTCGGCAGCCAAATAGACCCGGGCCTGGTTAGTACTTGGTAGGAAGACCGCGTGGGAATACCAGGTGCTCTAAGCTTTTTTGCTTGGGTTTACGGGCAGCACAAGCTGGTGTTACTGCCTATTTATTCATAGAAATTGTTCTATATTTTCATCAAATTTTGTTCTTTCATTACTGTTTTGCTACTTTATTGGTTTGTCAACCATCGTGCTTCATTACTAGTAGACCATGTTACGGTCCTGGCCATATGTGTTGTTTTTGATTTGTTGTTCTTATAGGTGCCCTGCCTGATTGGCCGGATTGAGGGGCAGCACAGGAAGCTGATTGGTCCATCCTACACTTCCTGGAGTTTTAAAAGTACGGTTCCCAACAGCTAGCGAGGCTCTTTCTGGCAGCAGCACCTGTTTGCTGTTCTTGGTTTCCAAACCTTATTTAGCATTTTTGAATTGTTAGGTTTTGTGCCGTGGTTTTGTTTATAAATTGTATATTTTGTAAATAGTATTAAATCTGTAGGGGTGAACTGCCATTTTCTTGGACTGTTTTCCCATTAGGGAGTAAGGGTTAGCGACTGTCTTTTGGTTTGTTTCTTTCTATCAGGCTAGCTAGCACTTTCTGTGGGAAATGGCTTATTTTGTTTATTATGTTGGCCTTGGTTCGCCCTGAGTTGTAGTGTCATGTTTTGTTTGACACTTTCTTTCGTTTAAAATAAATATCATTCTGTTGGAACATCTCGATCCTGGATTTTGGTTTGGGGATCGGAGAGGGAACATGCTAATTTATCTTTGTATGTTGCACCCTGACCCCCAAGACAGGGGCGTAACAGACCAGTACAGTTATAGTACTTTGTACTTTGCCACATTTATCTTCTTCTTAGCAAGTGTCATGCATTCTGCTTCTCTAGCGTTTTTAAGAGCTGTTGATGATGTCAAATGCAGCTTACGGCCACACCGCTCTCTAAGCGCCCGATCTCGTCCGATCTCGGCAGCCAAATAGAGCCGGGCCTGGTTAGTACTTGGTAGGAAGACCGCCTGGGAATACCAGGTGTTGTAAGCTTTTTTGCTTGGGTTTACGGGCAGCACAAGCTGGTGTTACTGCCTATTTATTCATAGAAATTGTTCTATATTTTCATCAAATTTTGTTCTTTCATTGCTGTTTTGCTACTTTATTGGTTTGCCAACCATCGTGCTTCATTACTAGTAGACCATGTTACGGTCCTGGCCATATGTGTTGTTTTTATTTTCTTGTTCTTATAGGTGCCCTGCCTGATTGGCCGGATTGGGGGGCAGTACAGGAAGCTGATTGGTCCATCCTACACTTCCTGGAGTTTTGAAAGTACGGTTCCCAACAGCTAGCGAGGCTCTTTCTGGCATCAGCACCTGTTTGCTGTTCTTGGTTTCCAAACCTTATTTAGCATTTTTGAATTGTTAGGTTTTGTGCCGTGGTTTTGTTTATAAATTGTATATTTTGTAAATAGTATTAAATCTGTAGGGGTGGACTGCCATTTTCTTTTGATTGTTTTCTCTTGTTTTCACATTAGGGAGTTAGGGTTAGCGACTGTCTTTTGGTTTGTTTATTTCTATCAGGCTAGCTAGCACTTTCTGTGGGAAATGGCTTATTTTGTTTATTATGTTGGCCTTGGTTCGCCCTGAGTTGTAGTGTCATGTTTTGTTTGACACTTTCTTTCGTTTAAAATAAATATCATTCTGTTGGAACATCTCGATCCTGGATTTTGGTTTGGGGATCGGAGAGGGAACATGCTAATTTATCTTTGTATGTTGCACCCTGACCCCCTAGACAGGGGCGTAACAGACCAGTACAGTTATAGTACTTTGTACTTTGCCACATTTATCTTCTTCTTAGCAAGTGTCATGCATTCTGCTTCTCTAGCGTTTTTAAGAGCTGTTGATGATGTCAAATGCAGCTTACGGCCACACCGCTCTCTAAGCGCCCGATCTCGTCCGATCTCGGCAGCCAAATAGAGCCGGGCCTGGTTAGTACTTGGTAGGAAGACCGCCTGGGAATACCAGGTGCTGTAAGCTTTTTTGCTTGGGTTTACGGGCAGCACAAGCTGGTGTTACTGCCTATTTATTCATAGAAATTGTTCTATATTTTCATCAAATTTTGTTCTTTCATTGCTGTTTTGCTACTTTATTGGTTTGTCAACCATCGTGCTTCATTACTAGTAGACCATGTTACGGTCCTGGCCATATGTGTTGTTTTTATTTTGTTGTTCTTATAGGTGCCCTGCCTGATTGGCCGGATTTGGGGGAAGTACAGGAAGCTGATTGGTCCATCCTACACTTCCTGGAGTTTTAAAAGTACGGTTCCCAACAGCTAGCGAGGCTCTTTCTGGCAGCAGCACCTGTTTGCTGTTCTTGGTTTCCAAACCTTATTTAGCATTTTTGAATTGTTAGGTTTTGTGCCGTG